>NC_046161.1:33773962-33913156 GCF_011064425.1 Rattus rattus | reverse complement strand
CATGAGCATGGAAATTTTAGAACTTGATTCCTAAATATGTGTACTGTACATGATTTTCCCCCTCACATCTTCCTTTAAACTCATTTCTTATTCCTTCTCTACTCCCTCTCAGAATTCTAAAACTTCTTTGCTTACTTTATGTTAATATATTTTAATTAAAATATAATTATATTTATTTACTTTTCCTTTTCTCCTCCAACCTCTCCCTTTCCCCTTTCTCTAACCTTCCTATGTCACTCCTTTACTCCTCTCAAATTAGTGGCCTGTTCTACTTTGATTATTATTATTACTTGCTTGAAGCTAGTGAGAATCATGGGGTTAACAGTAGAACCTCACTTCTACCACTTTACTAGAGGCATCATTCCTAAAAGCGCCGTTCACAATGCATACTAATACATTATAAAGCTCATCCTTATCCACAACAATATAAGCTCTTACCTGTCATCAAAGAAGCTCTCTTTAAAAGCAAATAGAGGCACCTGAAAACCACAACTGGACACAATACAAGATGATGGATCACAACTTTGGGGAGCCCAACCCCAGTAGACACATCTACAACATAGCTTCTACACAGAACTCTTGAGATTTTTTTTTTAGCAACAATGACAGATCATGTGACATCTTTACAGAAGATTTCCAAGAGTAAATGTATTTGTGGAAGAAATTAAACAAAATCATATTGCAAAAAATAATGGAAAAAGAAATTTGTGAATGCAGTTGTCTACAGCCAATGATACTATATAAGTAGCTACATAAAGATTTGTAATCAAATTCTTCCACATAAAATATTACATCCCAGAGACATGTGTGCTACTACATAAACCAAAACCTGCCGTTTCTGACAGTATAGATTCTATAATTCCCAAGCCAATATATACCAAAATTGTGCAATGGTTAAATAAATTAAGAAAAAGAGAAAGAAAGAAAGAAGAAAAGAAAAGAGAAGAAAAGGAGGGAGGGAAGGTTGGAAGGAAGGAAGGAAGGAAGGGGAAGGAAGGAAGGAAGGAAGGAAGGAAGGCAGGCAGGCAGGCAGGCAAGTGAGCAAATAAAGCAAGAAACAAAGAGAAATAAAAGAAAGAGTAATTGTTAACAAAAATAAGAGGTGAAGAACTAGACCTGGATTTACAAAACCTTTCCTAAATGAAAAGCGTTCCTAGATTTCTTATATGGATGATCTAATCCTACACACCCCTCTGTGGCAATTCTCCTCCTCCTTCCTTTTCTCTCTAACCTGGGACTCCTAAGTCCTGCCTCTGTCTATCTCCAGCCATTCTGGCATCATATTTACCAATCTGACCCAACTGAGGCCAGAGGGTCACTCAGTATCTTATGTGCAGACATCATATAAGCAGTATTAGGAATAAAACTATTGTAAGACAAACGGCGATAGGCCAAACTCACTTCAGTAAAAGTTATTTATCCTTTGTTTAATTCTACGAATTTCTGAGATTTCTTTGCCTATTCTAAGTACTAAAGTAATTTCAGATAGCTATTATTACTTGATGAGATATGTGTACAATGCTAAGTGCTTTGGGGTCAGTTGGAGTAAATAACTTAATCTCTCCTTAAAACCTTTTACAGATTTCCATAAAGTGCCTTCATTCCTTCCCCATGCTGGGCATTTTTCTGGATTGTACCACAAAGACATAAAAGGACCTATAATGAAGTCAGTTAGACATCGAATTGAGGATAGATAGACTACAAGAGAGCAGGCAATAAGAATGTATCAGACAATAAGTCAGAAACCAAATTACAGACTGGAAGCAGACACAGAAAGCAGTGGGAGCTCAGACTTGTAGCCTCACTGTGTGGAGTCAAATTAACACAAAAGGAAGTACTTTTGTTCCCTTTCCTTAATATACTTTGATAGTTTTGTTTCCTCTAGCTTTGTCTTTAGTGTTTAAAGGGACACAAGGTTGCGGAAAATATCACACTTAAGAGAACTGTCCCAGACATTTGACAGTTGGCAAATGGAAAACTATGTTTTTACGAGGCAGCCAGGTTGTGCCTTGAATTGGCTGACTAAACTTTGTATTGGAAAATACCAGGTTTTAGACAATGGGGTCATGGAGAGTCTTGGCACTGCGAGGCCAGGGATCTTGATTAGTGAAGTATAATCTATAGTAGCAGTGGAAGTCCCAGAATTGAAAAGAGATTCATGAAAGAAAAGGTAGAGGCTTTGCACCATGAAGCGTCAGGAGAGGCCATTGGGCAGACACAGCCCCAGATGGAAGTGAGGCCACCACCCCCAGCATTCTGGGATTCCAGTACCAGAACAACAACATCAATGAAGTGGAGACCATCCAGAGTCAAGGTAATCAATAGCACTGAAGACAGAAGGACCAAGCTCTTTGAATGAATCAGACCATAGAATGAGATACATGGTTGTTGATGTTGAGATGGCTATACTATGGGGTTGTTTTCCTTTATTAGATTGTGACTGTGCATATGTTTCCTCTTGAAGTGAAGTTGGGCAATTTTGAAAACAATTTTGATAATTTTTAGAGATTGGATGTTTTTGAAGAAACTGACATTTTAATCTGTTTGAATTTATAAAGACTGTGGAACTTTTAAATAGGTTATTTGTTGTTTTAATAGCGGAGGTTCTTGGGGATGAGTATGAAAGGAAAAATTGGCCAGGTCATGGTGGCACATACCTTAGAAGCAGGCAGACCTCTGAATTCAAAGGCCAGCCTGGTCTACAAAACAAGTTGAGAGCTAGGGCTACACAGGAAACCCTGTCTTGAGTCACTATCCTTTTACAAATACACACATACACACACACACACACACACACACACACGAAAATAGAAAAGAAAGAAGAGAGAGAGAAGAGAGAGAAAGGAAGGAAGGAAAGGAGAAAGAGAGAGATAGAAAGAAAGAAAGAAAGAAAGAAAGAAAGAAAGAAAGAAAGAAAGGAAGAAGAAAGAAAGAAAGAGAAAGAAAGGAGAAGGAAGGAAGGAAGAAGTAAGGAAGGAGGGAGGGAGGAGGAGGGAGAGAGGAAGGAAGGAGAGGAAGGAAGAAGAAAGAAAACTGTCCCAGAAAAGAACAATAAAGTATTCTACTAGCTTGCTAGACTTCTTTTTTGAGTTAAATGACAGTGTGTCATAAGCATCACTTGGCCCTAGAGTGTTTGCTGGTGTTGGGCACTGGGGGTACCTATAGAGATGAAAAGAGCGATACTTGATAACACAATGGTAGTAATTTGATCACGACTTCCTGTGCAGAAGAACACGATAAATATTTCTCTGGCACTAGACTCACATTCCTGAAATTGTCATTTTCCCTACTAGAAGGAACCAAGTTTCTTGGAGAGAAATGAATAGCTCAGCTGTGTGAAGAATATGAAGAGAATGTGATAAATCACATCTTGTCCTGCCAGATGGTAAGGAAGGTATTAGAGACTACTATAATTAAGTTCAGGGAAGCAAATTGAGAAGTCAGAAACAGTCAATTGCCTGAAGGATGGCTTACTGGTTAAGTGTGCACACTGCTGTTGCCAAGCACTGAGTGTGGTTCAGCACGTAACTCAACCTGTAACTCAAGCTCCAAGAGGGAATTGCTATTTCCATCAAAAAGGTATTTGTGTCCATCATTTAACACCTTACAGACATGTATACAAATTTAAATAATGAAAATAGATGTAAAACATAAAATAAACTTATAATTTAAATGCTATTAATTGTATTGATTGAACCACATTAAGTGTGTCCACAGAAGTGGTTTATAAAGAAGAAGGATACCGAAGCAAATCATTGTTTTTAAAATTATAAAATATATCTTTTTATTGTAAGTGTGATCATAAATACAAGAACCTATTCTGATGAATAGATAGAACAAAAATAAACACCAAAATAAGTGTGGTTAAAATTAGAGAGCTCTGAATAAAATTAAGACTGATATCCAAATGGCGTGATGATGGTGATTGTTCAAAGATGTTACTCTCTGCTGAGAGGAATTTTAGCAAAACTTCCACTTATCAAATTAAATTTACGAAACAAGAAAGCCAAGGCCTACATTTGAGGAATAATATTGTGTCCCCATTGATCTTTCTGGCTCTGAGTTGCCTTACCTGGCAAATTTTGTTCAACAAACTCTTTAAAACAAGCTTTTCGAGGCGGCTAGCTCCATGATGCATTACGATGACTAACCATCATGTAGCCATATGGCACTGAAGAATGGTGTTGCTGGTCGTTACAGGATATCTATTGAGATGAAAACGATGATAATGATGATTACAGCAGTGGCCAAAGGTGGTAGCAATATAGTCTATGGTGATGATGATAAAAAAAGAATTGGGTGATGGCAGTGGTGGTGCGTGTGTTGATGGCTGTGGCAATGGTAGTGGGGGTGATGGTGACAGTGGTAGAAGGGCTGTTGGTGCCTAAATTATTTCATTCCCCCATTACTGTTCTAAGTTCTGAAACTGAAAGATGACTTATACAGATGAAAATTGAGCGCCCAGGAAATAAAATGTGATTCACAGAACAAGAAAACAGAGCTAATTGTTGCTTTAGAGATTCATGGTCTCTAGAGTATTTATCCAGGAGATGATCACATATATAAGTCAACAAGCCCAGTTATCATATTATATCACCTTTTCCAAATGGCAATCTACACTTTTGCAGCTAGACTGGGCTCTTTAAGTAGAATTTCATGATGGATGCACATCTGTATGCTTCTAGAATCTACGAGAGAGCTGAGCCAGACATTGCCTGAGATTTCTAGAAGCATTGTTTCCATTTTCCTTCAGCACAGGTATTTATCATGCCTAAAAACGTATGAAAAAAGTCTTCTTGTGAACTCATGTACAGTTCAAACGTTCTTGACCCTGTATGACCTTCACTTTTTGATGCTTTGTTCTATGTGGTGTACTCTCTTCGGAAAAAAAATCATGAGCTTCTAGCTTGATAATAATAGTTAATACTGCAAGATTCATAAGAATTATGTGATACAATCAGGTCTTTTTATATTTATTGGAAGAATTTAAGTGTACCCGATGGCTAACACTACCTGTACTTTCCTTTTCGGTTCGCTGGGACAGGAGGAATCATTATAAGCTAAACCCTGGGCTTCGGTGAACCTTGTCTCAATAACCTGTAGTGTTTGGAAGAAAGAAGAATAAAGGCTGCAGAGAAGTTGGGGTTGCCCAACAGTGGTAGAAGGCGCTTACTAACAAGCGTAAAGCCCTAGGTTAGGTCCCCAGCTCCGAGAAAAAAAAAAAAAAAGCTGCAGAAGAGGTGTACAAGTGAAAATTTGAGCCTATTTGGCAGGCTCATTCTACAAGTTAATATCCCCATCTACATTGCACTGGGTGTAACATTCACCCTGTTCTGATTTGTAAACTATTTTGATCTCTGCTAATGGTTCTGAATGTTTCTTATATATTTAAGTAGAATTTCAAAGGGGAATAGTAATATTTTGTTATTTGTCATCTACATAAAAATCATTTTTATAGTAAATAAAAGCAATATTCAAATCACACCCATTTCTGGTGCTAATATGTAACTTTAAGGTAAGCATTTTACATCACTAATTCAGTATTAACCTTCCATGTAATGGAGATGTTCTATCCTCAAGCAGAATCCAAAATGTTAAAAGATTATGTTATAATTGAAAAAGAAAGTCACCTGACTTGGTAAGATAAAAGCACTTTCCATAAAACTTTACAACCTGAGTTTGATCCTGACCATAAGAAGGGGAGAAAACCAGCTTCTGTAGTTAACTTAATGTTGAGTACCTTGCTGAATGCATGCATCACATCACATCACACTCACTACACAAAATCTCTTTTACAAAACTGATTCTATGGGTGTTGACAGGCCATTACATCCTGCAGATGTGTCATTAATTACTAATTGTAATAGCAATGTGAGACTTGTGAGAATTAATAAATGTATCCCATGCTATTGCGAGGCAGCACAAACCTGTAATCCAATGAGTAGGGAGAAAGAGGAAGGGTATCAGAGTTCAAGGATAACCAATGCTAACAGCAAGACAACTTTAAAAAAAGAAAGAAAGAAATGAAAGAATAACTCAAATTTGAGAATTTAAATTCCTTTATTATATTATCTGGCATGCCACTAATAACATGCTTCTTAGAAATATATACTATATTGTATATGTACATAATATATATATATATATATATATATTTGACATGATGATAAGTGGTACAATGTTTTAGTTCTGTGATTTAAAAATAACAGTTAAGATTAGCTAGAAAACTCTTGGTGACTCTACAACATGCAACTGCTCATCAAATATGACAAGACAATAGTAAGAAATACAGAACTTTGCCCTCTGATAACAGGGGCAATTCAGCCTGTCAACAGAAACAACAATGGAAGAAGACACATAGTACACACAAGACAGGGATAGCCCAGCAAATTAGTCCGTCTAGAAAACCAACTCTCCCAGCAAGTCAAGAACAACCATTCATAAACTCTTCTCTCTCCTTACAGGCTTCCCATCCAAACACAATGGCTGCAGAAAATCACTCTACAGTGACAGAGTTCATCCTCGGGGGGTTAACTCACAGGCCAGAGCTCAGCCCCTCTTCCTCCTCTTCCTGGGGATCTACAGTCACCGCCCTGAAGGAAACCTGGGCATGATCACCCTGATTGGACTCAACACACAGCTTCACACCCCCATGTACTTCTTCCTCAGCAACCTGTCACTCGTGGATCTCTGCTACTCCTCTGTCATTGCAAAAATGCTCCATCAACTTTGTGTCCCAAAAGCCTCATCTCTATGTGGGGTGCATGTCTCCTTCCTGCTTCTTCCTGGTTTTGTCATTTGCTGGGTGTACATGCTCACTGTGATGGCCCTCTGACCGCTATGTGGCCATCTGCCACTTACTGCTTCCTGCATCATCATGTCTCCCCTGCCCCTCTGCTACTCACTTTGAGCAAGCTTTGTCTACACCGTAGGACTCGTGGCTCGCAATAGGGCTGGCCTCATGTTGAAACTAAACTATTGTGAGGACTTCTCAGCCACTAAGCCTGTGACATCCCCTCCCCTCCTTAGGCTTTCCCTGCTCTAGTACCTATGATGCTTAGAGATGGCTGTCTCTTTTAGCTGGATTCGACATTATAGTTACAAGCTTAACGTGCACTCATTTCCTATACCTTCATCCTGTCAGCATCCTTCACATCAACTCCACTGAGGGCAGGTCAAAGCCTTCAGCACCTGCAGCTCCCACTTTGCAGCTGTGGGCTTGTTCTATGGCTCCACATTCATATGCCAAAGCATTTCACAGCTGGTTCCTGGCCCCAGAGAGAATGTAGCCTCATGTTCTACACCACAGTGATCCCCATGTGCTCAACCGCTCATCTACAGCCTGAGGAACAAGGAAGTGAAGGCTGCACTGGACAAAACACTAAGGAAAACTCTTTTTGATGTAAAATGTTGGTCTTTCTTCATGAAAATGGTAGTTATGAACACTGTGAGTGGCCTCCGCAGCTCATCCAACTGTCATGGAAGCAGGAACAGGAATCTACTTTTCTCGTGATTGGGTTCGAAATCCTCTAGATTCTCCTTTTCTACTATTGTTCTATTTATAATTACTCGATTTTAGGTAATTTTATATATTCATCTCAAACCATCTCTCAAAGTGAAGGAAAGTGATTGATTTAAATCAGATTTCTAGTTAGTTGTTTTAATAGGAAGAATGGATCATTTCCGAAAGATTAATTAAAAGCTACAGAACATCAGTTCTCTTTCCTGGTTAATAACGACTTTTCCTTTAAGCTACCTTTCATACAGTTGACTCCACTATACTTAGAACTACCAACCCTCCCCATCAGCAACAGCATCCTCGCAGTGAACACCGTCCATGGGAAGACCCGAAGTCCTTTCTCAGTCACCTTGACTTTACTTCAGTTTATCACAAACATAAATGTATCTTTCCATTCTTTGGAGTTGATTGATCTGATGTGTTGTAATGTCAAATTGTTCTACCAATTGGATGACTTTTCTCGAAAATGTAGTATTTAAAGATAAGTTTATTTCGAAGATCTTTATGAAACTCCCTATAATAGAGATGAGCTGTGACAGACTCAATACCCAAAAGCTCTCCTCTGCCTTTGTGCTAGAACTGTTGTTTCTGTCACAAAAATCTCCAACAGTAGGCATCGCTACTTTTAAAAACTTCCAATGTTGGTATTTTTATGATCTTAAATTGCTTTAAGAAAATAAGGTGCATTTCTTTAGTGTTTGGTGTAAAGAGTATTAGGCTCCTCACCAAATATTTGCAGGAATCCTTTGTGAATGGCTTCAAAAAATACAAGGCCATCCCTAAATTTATATACTTCCATTGTGGATTTTTGTTGAACTATATTCACACATCTTGTGGTGTTCAAATAATAGTAGATACAATTTATAAAATGTATTATTACTCCTTTTCTTCTTTTCCTCTTCTTTTCTCATGACTGAAGATGAAAAGCCAGTTCAGTGATGTCTTCATCTGTGTATTAAATACTGATAGTGTTTGTGTGTACAATGGCTAAAAAAGGCATAATTTTTTTGAAAGAAGAGTTTGATCTACGTGAAAATTGTAAGATATAGTCTTTAAATGATGGCATAACAGTGACAGGGTCTTTTGTACTAAGCACTTAGAAGGTGAGTGATAACTGTAAGAGAAAACTAATTCAAGGCCATCTTTAGCCCTTCCTCTTAGCCACTCAACAATACAGCCGTCCGTCACTCCTAAAATGTCCACCCTCTTGAGCATCTGTTAAATTCCTTTATCCATAATTATCTCATAAATAGTCTGAATCACATAATATTTCTCATATATACCTTCTATTTTATTTTATTTGCTTCTGATTTTCACTAAAGGACACTGTGACCTGACAGTATTGACATTGCCCCACATTCACATAGCTGGTGAGTATCGGCTCTACTCACCAAGCCTTCCCCATCTCCGCTGTCAACAATCTGATCCTTTTTGGAAATGTTGGGAATCTTTTTCAGTCCTTCCATCACCTTTCATGAACACACTTGTTTGGAGTAACTCACCATTGCTTTCTCTTTCTTATTTAAATATTTTATTTTTATGAGAATTTCTTACATGAGTACTGTATTGACATCATTTTTATTTCTCCCTCTCACCTCTCTAACACCTCCCGCATCCTCCCCTAAATTCATGACCTTTGTTTTTAAAACAATTATTACTATTGGATCAGAAAATGAAACCTGAATCCACATAGCATTGCTGAGAAGTATATGTGATTAGGGCTATTTCAGATTGGATAGCCTGTCAGAGAGCTTATCCTTGAGGAAAACTAATGACCACTCTTTCAGTAGTGATTTTTTTTTGGTACTTTTCATCTAAGGTTTAGGCCTTATGAAATTTCCTCCATCCACATTTATCAGCTAATGTCTTGTTGATGTTGTCATGATTTCGTAGGTGCAGCTTCGATGCCATATCCAAAGATGCCATCTCACAGCAAGTACCCTGTTCTTCTTGCTCTTATAATCTCTCCACCATTCTTCCATGATGATCCCTGAGCCTTGAGTATAGTGGCTACATGTAGTTGTAAATCTCTGCCATAGTATCAGATATGAATTCCCTCATAGTTAGCGGGCCTTAAGACCTTGAAGTTGCTGCTATTACCTAGCTACTGTAAGTAAAGTGGAAATGTACACAGTCAAGCAAGTAACTATGGAGGAACACAGTCAGTCCCTTGACAATACACCAAAGAAGGATTCCGCTAGATCGTGTGTTACATCCAGTTGTAGCTTTTTGAGAATCCTGCACATTGATTACCATCAAAGATTCCCTGTTTGCAACCCTAACAACAATCAATAAGGTTTTGCCTTTCTCTGAATCCTGGATATTTGTCTCAGTTGTTTTCTCCATCCTAACCATCTGACTGGAGTAAGGCAAAATTTAACAGCAGTTGTAATTTGCATTTTCATAGTTGCGAAGGAAGTTAAACCCATTTTTCTATATTTCTCAGCCATTTTTATTTCTTCTCTTGAGATCTTTCTCTTCAGATCCAGGGCCTATTGAGGGTGGGGAGTGGTCAGGGGTTGACCTTAATGACTGAGCAAGTGGCGTCTTTCTCAGAGAGTCTTTTACTACACCTCTATCTTAGAGGGTACTGCCTGTGTTCTCTTCAAGAGGTTTCAGCATTTAACATTTCCCATGGAGGTTTTTGATCCATTTGGAATTCTTGTACCAAATGATAGATATGGGACTATTTTTATTCTTCTATGTGTGGACATCCATTTTTCCCAGCACCATTTGTTGAAGAGGTGGCCCTTATGCCAGTGTATATGTTTAACATCTTTGTCAAATATCAGATGGTTATACTCATGTTTCAGTTTTCTATTCTGTTCCTCTGATATAAATGCCTGGTGGTTTGAAATTTGTTTGTTTTGTTTTGTTACCAGCACCATGCTATTTTCATTACCATACTCTATGACACAGCTTGAAACTGTGTTATGTCTCTCTAACATTGTTCTTTCTGCTGAGGATTTCTTTGGCTATCCTTGACCTCTTATGGTTCCCTATGAAAATTTTAGGATAGTTCTACTATTTCTGTGAAGATGTTGTGGGAATTTTGAGGGGGGCAATGCATTGAGTCATTGATTGCTTTTGGCCAGATGGTCATTTTCACAATGTGAGTTCTACCAACCCATGAGCTTGAGTGGTCTTTCCATTTTCTAGTGTCTTCCTCAAGCTCCTTCTTCAAAAATGTAAAGTTTTAATTGTAGAGGTCTTTCACCTTTTGGGTTAGGCTTATTCTTAGATATTTTAGTATGTGGAAGCTATTGTGAGTGGGAGTGTTTCTATAATCTCTTTCTCAGTGTGCTTATTATCGATATATAAAAAGACTTAACTTTTATGAGTTGTAACTTTGTATCTATAACTTTATTGAAAATGTAGATCATTTCCAGAAGTTTTCTGATGAAATTTTTGGAATTTTTTATAGATATTATCATCTACAAGTAGAACTCATTTGACTTTCTCTTCCTCATTTGTATCCTTTTTATTTGCTTTCTTTTTCTGATTGCCTATGTTTCCAATTTCCATTTCTATCTCTCTGCCCCTAGCTGTGACCAACCTTCTACTATCAGTATTTTTTTGATCCTGTGAACCTTCAAACCTGTGAAGATTCTACCAGTTCCTTGTGGTGTGCCTGAAATTCAGTCTGCTGACCTCTTGATTCCTTCAGTTACTCATTTGGTCAAGAAACAAGTGGAACTGACCAAAATAATTATTTCTCTTCTTTTCCTTACATTTTAATTTGTTCATCTTTTCTTAGTTTCAAAGATAGAAATGTAAATAATTATTTTCAGAACTTTCTCCTTTCTAATATGCATATTTGATGCTACCAAGCATTTTTTTTGGACAAGATTTCACTTGTGTAGCCCTGGCTGTCCTGGACCTCACTCTATAGACCAGGCTAGCCTCAAACTCAAAGATCTGCCTGCCTCTGTCTCCTGAGTTCTGGGATCAAAAGCAAGTGCCACTATCACCTAGCCCACTAAGCATTTCCCATGAATCTTATAATTTCTTAACTTTTTTAAAATTTTCACTTAGTTCAATTTATTTTTAAATGTCAGGATATTTTCCTTTGACATGCAGTTTACAAGTATGTTTTTTAAATCTCTATGTGTGCTTGGCTTTCCATTTACACCCCTGGTGTTGATTTCTATTTCAATTGGGGGGCTGAAGATAGATGTTGAATGATTCCAAATTTTCAAAGTGTGTTATGTTGTTATAATAATGCCCAACTTAACAGAATCTATAGTCACCTGGAAACTGGCCTCTGGGCAAGCCTGGGAGAGATGATCTTGATTATATTAATTGAGATGGGAAGACTTAACCACTGTGGAAGGTACCATGGTCTGGTTGGGATCCTGGGTTACTGAGACACAGCAAGCTCTTCCTGCTCTCTGCTTTCCAATTAGGAGTGCAGTGTGACCATTGGCTTCAAGTCCCTGCTGTCTTCCCTGCCATGATGGACTGCATCCTTCAACTGTGAAACCAAATCAGACCTTCCTTCCTTAAGTTACTTTTCTCAGAATGCTCTATCACAGCAAAAATGTTAACTAAGACCAAAATTGGTACTTATGTGTGAAACTGTTGCTAGGATAAACCTGATCATGTATACCTTAGACCATTGGAACTGTTCTGCAGAAACAAAAAAGTATTTGCAACTTAGAGTTAGAAAAACCCTTGAATACCGGAAGCCAAGCTTTATTAGACTTCTTCATGGGAACCTGGAAGAATGTTGAGAGGAAGAAAGGGCAATGGGGGCCTGGTTCATGAGATTTCAGAATAAACAAGAATTATGTCAGGAATTGGGCAGATATTTGTGCCTACATCATGAGAACCTGAGTAGGGTTGAATATTAAAATAATGGACTAACTGGTTTGCAAAGGACATTTAAAAACAGGAGAGCTTCAAACTGTTACTGAGAAAGCAGCTGTAATTGTTACAGACACCACTAAAGAGAAATTCTTGCATTGCACTGAAATGATAAGAAAATCATCCCATGGTCAAAACTTCACCTTGCAGAGCTTCCACATTTGGAAATCCAAATTCATCTCAAGAAAGATATCCTACCCTAATGGATTCATTGTTCCTCAAAAGCAGATATGTGGGAATGTATTTCTCTTGGGTAACACACAAAATAGATGGAGTATGTTCTATGGACTCCAAGTAGCACCTCAAGTTTTCAAACAAAATTAGCAGCTGCATCCACACAAGTGTGGTTCTGAAAGCATGAAAGACACCTTCAAAGATTGGAGGCATCGTAGAAAGCAACTTTAGTGTAGTGTGATTAAAGGTCCTCCAGAGAGGGCCTGAGAGGCCACTGCATGGACAGTAAAGGTAAGCCAGCTGTGAAGTAGAAAATCTATGATATTACAGATGCAAGGACCATAAAACATTCATCGAGGAGGGCAACAAGTGTGGTGTACAACTGACCTAAATGAGACGCTTTGCTGGCTGCAGGTGGCAGGGTTGGAGGATTAGACTAACAAAGCCTTTTGGAGCTCAGTTGGTTCCATCACAAGCTCTAAATACTGGACATGGCCTGATGTTTTCCCTGAAGGAATTTGGCTTTGTTTTGGTCATATCAACTCCTTGCTGTACTCTGATTCTTTCATTTTAAAATAGGAATGTTTTCTCTGTGCCGTTATACATTGGTATATTATTCGGTGTTTTCTTTTATCAGAGCTCACATTAAGAAATCTTGACCTTTAAAGTGTTGGAACTTTTAGTAGCTATGGAGAATTTTTATGTTGGACTTTACACTTTACATTATAAAGTTTACATGAGCCTGTGAAGATAAGGGGTAGAAAATTATGACTTGGATGTGGTGTGTTTGGATATCAGGTTGATTAGGAGTGAAGTTTTGATGGTTAGTATTAATAATCAACTTGATGGAATCTAGAATCACCTGGGAGAAAGGACTCTGAGCTTGCCTGTAAAGAATTACCTTGATTACATTAACTGATGTGGGAAGACCACTGTGGATGGCACCACAATATGGCTGCAATCTTGGACTATAAAAATAGAGCAGGCTTATAAGCTGCAGCAGCATTCATCAATGTCTGGTTTTCAGTTATGACATCTGGTCCAGACTCTGACCACCTTTGCTTCCCAATAGTGATAGACTTCAACTTATGAGCCAAAATATGCTTTTTTCCCTTGATCTGCTTCTTGATTCTCTCTTCTATTGCTTGTATTCTATCGGTAATGCTTGGTTCTATGACTCCTGATCTCTTTCCTAGGTTTTCTATCTCTAAGGTTGTCCCCCTTCGTGATTTCTTTATTGTTTCTATTTCCATTTTTAGATCCTGGATTGTTTGTTCAATTTCTTCACCTGTTTGGTTGTGTTTACCTGTATTTCTTTAATAGATGTATGTGTTTCCTCTTTAAGGGCTTCTCCATGTTTACCTGTGCTCTCCTGTATTTCTTTAAGGGAGTTATTTATGTCCTTCTTAAAGTCCTCATCATCTTCATGAGATGGGATTTTAGATCTGAATCTTGCTTTTCAAGTTTGTTGGGGGTCTCCAGGGCTTGCTGTGGTGGGAGAAATGGGTTCTGATGTTGCCAAGTAGTATTGCTTTCTGGTGCTTATGTTCTTGTTCTTGCCTTTCACCATTTAGTTATCTCTGGCATTAACTGGCCTTGCTGTCTCTCATAGGCAAAGTTTAGAACAGAGGCAGAAGGAACACCCATTCAGAGCCTGCCCCACATGTGGCCCATACATATACAGCCACCCAATTAGATAAGATGGATGAAGCAAAGAAGTGCAGGCCGACAGGAACCGGATGTAGATCTCTCCTGAGAGACACAGCCAGAATACAGCAAATACATAGGCGAATGCCAGCAGTAAACCACTGAACTGAGAATGGGACCCCTGTTTAAGGAATCAGAGAAAGGACTGGAAGAGCTTGAAGGGTTTGAGACCCCATATGAACAACAATGCCAACCAACCAGAGCTTCCAGGGACTAAGCCAGTACCTAAGACTATACATGGACTGACCCTGGGCTCCAACCTCATAGATAGCAATGAATAGCCTAGTAAGAGCACCAGTGGAAGGGGAAGCCCTTGGTCCTCCCAAGACTGAACCCCTAGTGAATGTGATTGGTGGGGGGAGGGGCGGAAAGGGGGGGAGGGGGGGGAGGGGAACACCCATATAGAAGGGAGGAGGAGGGTTAAGGGATGTTGGCCCAGAAACTGGGAAGGGAATAACAATCGAAATGTAAATAAGAAATACTCAAGTTAATAAAGATTATATAGGGGTTGGGGATTTAGCTCAGCGGTAGAGCACTTACTTGCCTAGCGCAAGGCCCTGGGTTGGTCCCCAGCTCCAAAAAAAAAAAAAAAAAAAAAAAAAAAAGAAAATAAAGATATATATATGTGTGTGTGTGTGTGTGTGTGTGTGTGTGTGTGTGTGTGTGTGTACAGAGTTAAACAGAGAATTTTCAATTGAGGAATACCAAATGGCTGAGAAGCACTTAAAGAAATGTTCAACATCCTTAGTCATCAGGGAAATGCAAATCAAAACAACCCTGAGATTTCACCTCACACCAATAATGGCTAAGATCCAAAGCACAGGTGACAGTAGATGCTGGCAAGGATGTGGAGAAAGAGGAACACTCCTCCATTGCTGGTGGGACTGCAAACTGGTAAAACCACTTTGGAAATCAATCTAATGATTCCTCAGAAAATTAGAAATAGTTCTACCTGAAGACTCAGCTATACCATTCCTGAGCATATAACCAAAAGATGCTCTAACATACAACAAGGACACAAGCTCTACTGTGTTCATAGCAGTCTTATTTATAATAGCCAGAAGCTGGAAAGAACCCAGATGTCCCTCAACTGAGGAATGGATACAGAAAACGTGGTACATCTACACAATAGAGTACTACTCAGCTATTAAAAACAATGACTTCATGAAATTTATAGGCAAATGGATGGAAAATATTAACCTGGGTAAGGTAACCCAATCACAAAAGAACACACAAGGTATGTCCTCATTGATAAGTGGATATTAGCCCAAAAGCTCACAATGCCCATGACACAATCCAAGGACCATAAGGAGCTTAGGAGGAAGAAAGACTACGATTTGGATGCTTCAGTCCTGCATAGAGGAGGGGAGCAGGATGACTTGGGAGAGACGGAGGGAAGGGGGCCTGGGAGGGAGACAGAAAGGGAGGGAAAAAAGAGGGCAGGATCATATACTGGAGGGGACAGGAGAGATGCGCAGAGGATCAGGAAATTGAATAAAAATAGATAGCAGTGGAGGAGCGAGGAACTGAGGGGTAGCCACTGGAGAGTCCCAGACTCCAGGGAAGCAAAAAGCCCCAGGACCCAATGGGGATGACTTTAGCCAAAATGTGCAGCTTAGGGGAGAGCAAATCTGTAGAGACTGCCTCCAGTAGGTAGGCATGGTCCCCAGTCAAGGGATGGGGCTACCCACCCATCTCAAAGTTTTCAACCCTGAAACGTTCCTGTCCACAGGAAAGACAGGGACTGCCCTGCCTGGGGATCCATCCTGTCTGCAGACACCAAACCCCAACACTGCAGCTGTTGCCAAGAGGCATTTGCTGACAAAAACCTGATAGGGCTAATCCCTGGAATGTTCTGCCAGCACCTGACCAATGCGGAAGTGAATGGTCAGAGCCAACCATCAGACTGAGCTCAGGGACCCCAGTAGGGGAGCTAATGGAAGGACTAGAGGAGTGGAAGGTATTGCAACCCCATAGGCAGAACAATGTCAGCTGGCCGGACCACCCAGTACCCAGGGACTAGACCACCAACAAGTGTACAGGGAGGGATCCATGGCTCCAAATACATATGTAACAGAGGATGGCCTTGTCTGCTGGGAGGGGAGGCCCTTAGTCCTGTGGAGGTTTGATGCCCCAGAGTAGGGTGATGCTGGAGCAGTGGGACATGAGTGGGTGAGTGGGTGGGGAAGCACCCTCATACTGGCAAAGGTTACGGGAGAGAGGGCAGATGGGATGGGGGTTGTAGAGGGGGAAGGGGGAAGGAGGATATCATTTGAGATGTAAATGTAAACAAATGGAATAATTAATAAAAATTAATAATTAAAAAAGAAAATTAGAAAATGAAGGTGATATAAGTGGGAGGAGTTATCTTTGCTTCTTTGTTTCTTTGTTTTTTGTTGTTGTTTTTCACTGTTCAAGGTTTATTTGGTGTTTTCATTGGCATGACATTGAGTGGTTGGTTCCGTCATCCATATGCAGATCTTACATTTCACATAATATTGCAATGTACACTACAGGCGCATATAATACATAAAGTATCCTGTAGAACATCTATGCACAAGATATGCATAATGAACTTACACACTGGAGCCAGGTTATGACTACCTGGGAACTCATTGCTTTAGGCATGTTGGTAAGGGTGCGAAGTACAGCAATGCAGCAGGCTCATGGGGTAATCAAAGTCTGCACACAGTTGGCAGTGTGTCTTGGAGATGGTGGGACTCTCACACTAACCAGGTTACCACTACACACGTACCACTTAGCAGCAAGGTAGAGCTGTGTGGAGTGGTGTGAACGTTGCTGGTGTCTCCCTGAAGTCTCTGAACCCAGAGCTGGGCACTGATACAGACACAGAGCAGTGGAAGGAGGTTCACAAGCAGGTGGCTGACAGTGCATATGAGGTGATCAAGCTGAAAGATTACACATCCTGGGCTATTGGCCTCTCTGTGGCAGACTTGGCTGAGAGCATAATGAAGAACCTTAGACGGGTGCATCCCATTTCCTCTATGATTAAGGGTCTCTATGCAATCAATGATGACGTCTTCCTCAGTGTCCATATTTGCTGGGACAAAATGGAATCTCAGATGTTGTGAGGTGACACTGACTCCTGAGGAAGAGACCCACCAGAAGAAGAGTGAAGATACCCTCTGGGGAATCCAAAAGTACTGCAGTTCTAAAGTCTTCCGAGTGTCCTAGCACTTCACTGTCCAGGCTGCAGCAGGGTTTCTATGGAGACCACACTCTTCTCATCTGAGCTGTGTGGTTAGTACAGTTGTGTTGAGGTGGTCTGGAGAAAATCTCAATTCCCACAGCTCTACCCTGCTGTTTCTTTGTTTTAATTTGCTTATAAATAACCAGGTATCTTTTTTTTTTATTAACTTGAGTATTTCTTATATACATTTTGAGTGTTATTCCCTTTTCGGTTTCGGGCAAACATCCCCCTAATCCTCCCCCTCCCTTCATTATGGGTGTTCCCTCCCCATCCCCCCCCATTGCCGCCCCCTCCCCAACAATCTAGTTCACTGAATAACCAGGCATCTTAGTTAGGGGTTTCTATTGCTGCAATGAAACACCATAACCAAAATGCAAGTTGGGGAGAGTAGGATGTATTCTGTTTACACTTCCACATCACTGCTCATCACCAGAAGAAGTGAAGACAGAAACCTCAAACAGTAGAAACCTGGAAGCAGGAGCTGATGCAGAGGCCATGAGGGGTGCTGCTTACTGGCTTGCATGGCTTGCTCAGCCTACTTTTTTATAGAACCCAGGATCACAGCCCAAGGAGGACACCACCCGAAATGGGCTGGGCCTTCCTCCACGGATCACTAATTAAGTAAATGCCTTACAGCTGGATCTGAAGGAGGCATTTTCTCAATCGAGGCTCCTTTCTCTCTGATAACTCTAGCTTGTTTCAAGTTGACTTAAAAACTGGCCAGTACACTTGGTTTCCTCTTGACACTTTCATAATTACTCAAGTTTGGTTGAGCCTGTCACCACAACCCTCCTCACAAGCATCTCCATAGCCCCATCCCCACTATTACTCCTCAGTATTACCCCTTCTCTTTCACATTGTAAGTACTTTATTATCTTCTCCCTTGAAGTCTCTCTTCCCCTCTCATGACTGTCTTTCTAGTTGTTTGGTCTCTGTATACTCCCACTATCCACTAGCACGTGCATAAAGCTTAGAAACTAGGATAAGTGTGTGAGAGAGAACATGTACTATTTGTCTTTCTAAGCCTGGGTCACCTTACTTAATACAATATTCTATTTTCCTCAAAATAGTCATCATTTATTTTCTTTACAGTCAATAAAATTCAACTTCCCACCACTTTTATAATTTTATTTTTTATTTACAAATGGTTGAATAAAATTCCATTGTGTATATATTCTATTCTAGTAGATCCAAGGGCTCAGTCAGGTTGGTGAAAGTGCACAGAACAAAACAAAAACACATAGGAAGAAGTAAAGTTAAATCAGGAGACAAGAACAAAATCAATGAAATGTGTCACTGTCTATATCCTGGGTGTGAGAATTGACAATTTGCTTTGCAAGATGGTAAATTCAGTAAAACAACAGAAATATCCCTGTATTGTTCAGCATAGCTATAAGCAATCTGCAATTATCACCAAAGACTTCAATTTAAAACTCTGCAATATGAGTATCTTCATAGATCTTATCAGGCTGAATATAATCTTTTTAATTTAGTGTTAGTCCAGAAAGTAAGTGTGTGTGTGTGTGTGTGTGTGTGTGTGTGTGTGTGTGTGTGTGTGTGTGTGTGTGTTCAGGCATCCATAATGTCCAGAAGAGGGTCCCAGATACTCTGTAGCTAGAGTTACAGGTAGTTAGGAGCCACCACAATGGGTGCTGGGAACCAAGATCAGTTCCTCTGGAAGAGTAAAAAGCTCCCCCAACATCTGAGCCATCTCTTCAGCCTCAATACATTCTTAAGGCGGGTATTTTTTTTCTGAACAAATTCCCCAAGTGAATAAGCACCTACAGGAGAACAGTATTACAGGCCCACATTCAAAGGCTTTCCCAGCTCATCGGTTCTACAGTCAGTCTACAAGTAGATAAGCAGGCAAGGGAGGATTGGACATCTTTACAAGTTTACCATTCTTTAACTAAAAATATCCAATTTGTTTCAGTGAAGTCTTTGACCTTTTTTTTTTTTTTCCTTTTTTTTTTTCGGAGCTGGGGACCGAACCCAGGGCCTTGCGCTTCCTAGGCAAGCGCTCTACCACTGAGCTAAATCCCCAACCCCGAGCTTGTTCTTAAAACCCTTTAAAGTAATTGTTTAAAGCTAGCTGATGTTGCAGCATACACGATGAATTAGTAGTGATGTGCAACGAACCTCAAGGCAGTAAGTACAGGTGATATTGCTGGAGGTAACCAAGGTAGCTATAAACCATGATGATGGTGAGAATAGTGGTGATAATTACAGAAGTGAAGTAATTCTTGGTACTAAATTATTCCAATACTCACATAACAGTCTAATTTTCCTTAAAGATACCACAACCTCAGAGAGAGAAATTAGCACATATAGGAGTGAGGAGTACATACAAGCCAAGACTAATTGTTTCTTTAGAGAGGACACAGTCCCCATGTGATTGCTCTCAGGAGATTTTCTGTATATCTATGTAAACAGAACCCTAGCTCCACTATCATGATGATTCCTTTTTCCTAACGGTACAGACCCTTGCCGTAAACTAGCACTAGATATAAATCCATTTATACTACCTGTTTCTAGCATCTGCTAATTGTTGAGACCAAAGTTTCCAGGGGGCTAGTTGTCACTTCCCTTCCACAAAGGTATTTAATTTCACACTTGAAACCTTTCTTCGAGCTCTTTTTTTGTACAGTCTGTTTCTAATCATGTGCTTCTTTTCCTTCTTTCCTTCTGTCTTGCTTTGCATGTGTGCCCTGTTCTTATCAACAACGTTCCTGAGTCTCTGAAGGTTCAGTAAATGCAAAGGTCATAGGAGTGATAACTTATAGGAAGCATATGGTGTGTGGTTGTGTTTTTATATAATTAAAAGGCTGCAGAAGTGAGAATTTTTAAGCCAGTCTTTGTAGACTTTCTTATTCAAGGATTCTCTCATTTTCACAGCACAGGATGATGTCCACTCTATCCTTCACAGATCAAAACAGTCTAATCTAGGAGAATAGTTATTCATGGTAGGTTTCCTGTATCTCATATTGCTTCTAGAAGCAGGTTTAATTCAAAGGGACTTTGTAGGATTTCCTTAACCATTTGTACCTAGAAAATAATTGATCTTTAATGATCATCAATAATAAGTGAAATATTTAAAAAATAGCAGATATTTCAAACACTTAGTATAAAACTAAATTCACTACCAATAATAATTTAACATGAAAGGCTTATTTATCTACATGCATTTTCCTGTCTTCAGACCACAATCTAAGGACTTAAAAACTTGTTCTTGCGCCTGAAAAATGCCAGAATAAAGGAATTAAATGATTAACAGTTTTTAAATCCTAAACAAAGGTTTACAAATTGTTTTATTTTGGACACAGATTGCATAGATTTGACACATTAAGAATAAACTTGGAGTCACTAATAATGCACTGAGTACTAATTAAGGAAAGAAAGAAATCAAAACACTTGGTGTCACTTAACCAAAAGACAGCACAGATTTGAAATCCTGACTCTCCCCATGTCTTCTGCCATTTCTGTCTGTTATATGTGTCTGACTTTATGCCTGCCTGAAGGCTCTTATGAAACTGTCCTTGTGTGTCTATGTTTCTGTCACTAACAAAGGACTTTTTTCTCTCTTTTATTGAAGAGCAGAGAAAGTATCACATGGGGAAGGAATAAGCTATACTTTACAGAAATCTTTAACGTAGCTTTACAAGGGATCACATCACTGACTCCAACTGAAGACAAAGGACCCATATAACAGCATCATTTTTAAGCAAGTAACATGTAAGTGCTTTGTTCAACATTTGTGGTAGGTGTTCATTTTATAAGACTGTGTTCAGCCTACTTTGTGTTTCCAGCAAATGATTATCAATACACAAAACAATACATAATACATGCACATAATGCAAACACATATGCATTGCTCTTGGATCAGGCATAGAACAGTAATAACTTATGATCATACCTAAGACGAATGAACTCCATGTTCTTAGAGATGGGGGGACAGAGGGTTGTTTCATTTCATTTTGTATGAGCATTTTTTTCATCTTGTTTGGGTCTATTTGTTTGTTTGTTTTGATTTGGGGGTTTGGTAGGTTTTTGTTTGTTTTTGGTTAACTGCTTTTTGGGAGAGAGAACATGAAGTTGGGCAGGTAAGCAGGTAGAAAGGATCTATGAGGAGTTGAGGTAGACTAAAAACACGATCATAACACATTGTGTAAAATAAAACTGTTAAATAAAAGACTACCGCTATACATTAGCTTAGTGTAAAAGTTCATTATATGGATACAAGTAAGGTCGATTCCTACATTGTTTTCTTAAATTCAGGTTAAACAAACAGCCTAAGTACACAGTAGAATAGCAATCTTAAGTGACCTTGAGGTGTATTATTACCTCTAGCTGTGGGTCATTCAAAAGTTCTCATCTCTTAAGATATAAGGAATATTTTATTATAATGCATTGCCATGCAATGCCAATATACAAAAAGTTCTAACTAATATTATATTTTTTAAATAAGAAATTATATATAATGGACTTTTTCTTTTTTAATATTTTTTGTTGTTTCATTGTTGCTCATCTGAATCTATAATAACTACAATACATGTCGGTACCTCTGATTTTTAAAAGCACAATAAATTTTTCAATATATTTCATATAGCCCCAAAATTTAATAAATTATTTTTAATAGATGATGAAATTATTCACAAAGAAAAGCTACAACAAAACAATAGAATTTAACAAACACTAAAAAGACCAAAAGTCATAGTTCTTTAATTAATTCCTTAAGACCTGGATAACTTCAGATAACATGTAATCTGGGCTTTTCAATGATCTAAGAAATGACAAATTGTTACTCAGCATTCCTCCTCTTCTATGCACATCCTAAGATGTGGAGAACACATCCTGCCCAAGTCACTCATTTCTTAGAGGCTTCAAATGAGCACCAAAAGAAGAAACCAGAAACAGCAGAAATGAGTTTGATTTCAAGTCTCTCTGTCACATACATTTTCTCAGAAATCCTTCTTCATCCTTATTTACCTCAGAACTTTTAGGATTTATAACAGTGATTTCTAGTAGAAATGTACAGCCTATCCAACATTTTTAAATTTTTTAAGAAGGAAATGTATTGTCTAACACAAGAGGATATTTGAGGAATAATGTATACAGTAACAATGGCTCAGTATTGGCCATTAGCGGTATGAGAATGCCATGTTTTGATATTAATCTCTGAAGCTAGTAATGGCCATAAGTTAGCTGTGGCACACTTCCTGAAGATAATATTATGTGCTCCAAACATCTGGATAGAATCCTGTCATCAGCGCTTCCTAAATGCTTCAGGTGATCACACAAAGCATGGGACACTGGGAACTGAAGTGCCTCAGACCATACAGCCTTAGGACCTCAAGGGTTTTGAATCACTGAGACTGCCTACCAGCTGTCAACATCTTTTCTCATAGAAAGATAGCATTTAAGTAAGAGTTGGATTGTTCGTCTGTCTTACAAAATAGAGCCTCACTCTGTAATCCGAGCTATAAAAACTCTCAGCAATCTTCCTGCCTTCACCTCCTGGATGCTGGAATTCTGTGCAATGAGCCACCCTGCTAACCTTTTGAATGAAGCATTTTAAATGTGACTTTCCCTATGATATTTCCACAATCAATGTTTAAATTGATGTTACCGGGTCTTAGTTATAGAACTTGACTTTCAACTCAATATGAGAATTTTAACTACTGTGTGATCCAACAGGGCATGTATTTTAAATGTTAGCATGTTCATTAACTAAATATTTAGATATTACATAGAGAGTATTGAGAGATGATGTCTCAGCAGCGAAGAACACTTAACTGCTCTTCAAGAAGACACAGATTCCATTTCCAACACCAACATGGCTGCACACAAATGTAACTGGTTCCAGAAGACTTCATGCCTCTTCTGACTTCCACAGACTCCAGCATACATGTAGTACACACACATGCACTTAGATAGACACACATATACATTTTTTTACAAAAGAAATGACATAGATGACAGTTATGAACTATGAAAATATCATTAGCGACAGAGTGGGAAAACATTAGCATCCTTAAAGAGACTCTTGAAACAGATTCCTGGCCTCAAACATAAACTTGCTAATCAATGCCTATGAAATGAATCCTGACAGACTGTGTAAGAAGGTAACTGCTGGTCCAAAACCACAGCTCTGGGACATTTGTGAAACTCACCATTCAGATCTCTACCCTGTGGCTTTCAGCTTCAAGATCTCTGACACTCTGGGGTTGATTCCAACAGCAAAGTGCAACAGTGTGGAAAAGATGCATCTATCATAACCGGGGTAACTCTGCAAGTACCAGATGCAGAAGCTGCTCCCAGCAGGGCAAGAACAGCCATTCATAAACTCTTTCTCTCTCACCCCACAGGCTTCCCATCCAAACACAATGGCTGCAGAAAATCACTCTACAGTGACAGAGTTCATCCTCGGGGGGCTAACTCACAGGCCAGAGCTCCAGCTACCCCTCTTCCTCCTCTTCCTGGGAATCTACACGGTCACCATGGTAGGAAACCTGGGCATGATCACCCTGATTGGACTCAACACACAGCTTCACACCCCCATGTACTTCTTCCTCAGCAACCTGTCACTCGTGGATCTCTGCTACTCCTCTGTCATTACCCCGAAAATGCTCATCAACTTTGTGTCCCAAAGAAACCTCATCTCCTATGTGGGGTGCATGTCTCAGCTATATTTCTTCCTGGTTTTTGTCATTGCTGAGTGTTACATGCTCACTGTGATGGCCTACGACCGCTATGTGGCCATCTGCCACCCCTTGCTTTATAACATCATCATGTCTCCTGCCCTCTGCTCTCTGCTGGTGGCTTTTGTCTATGCCATGGGACTCATTGGCTCAACAATAGAGACTGGCCTCATGTTGAAACTAAACTATTGTGAGGTCCTCATCAGCCACTACTTCTGTGACATCCTCCCCCTCATGAAGCTTTCCTGCTCTAGTACCTATGATGTAGAGATGGCTGTCTTCTTTTTAGCTGGGTTCAACATTGTCGTCACAAGCTTAACCGTACTCATTTCCTATGCATTCATCCTGTCCAGCATCCTTCACATCAGCTCCACTGAGGGCAGGTCCAAAGCCTTCAGCACCTGCAGCTCCCACTTTGCAGCTGTGGGCTTGTTCTATGGCTCCACCGCATTCATGTACTTAAAGCCTTCCACAGCTAGCTCCCTGGCCCAGGAGAATGTAGCCTCTGTGTTCTACACCACAGTGATCCCCATGCTCAACCCGCTCATCTACAGCCTGAGGAACAAGGAAGTGAAGGCTGCACTGGACAAAACACTAAAGAGAAAACTCTTTTGATGTAAATGTTGGTCTTTCTTATGGAAGAGTAATGCACACCTGGAAAATGCAATCTGCAGGCTCACACAACTGTGAACAGCAATCACTTCCCTTTGGTTGAGTGTGTGTTTTTCCATTTGTCTATTTTTTTATTTATTTATTTTTATACTCCAGATTTTATTCTCCTCCTGTCCATGCCCCCTCCTACATTTCCACATCCCATACCGCCTCCCTGCCCCCAACCCTTGTCTCCACAAGGACGTCCCCATCCCACCCTTATTTTCATTTAGAATTCATTTCCCCCTTCCTGAATAGTCTTTGTTTTAACAGTTATTGTTTTATTATAACATAAATTAAATATCGGCATTACAACTTGAGAGTCACTTGTGGTCTTATTACTCAGTATGAAAATATTATTTCACTTCTGACATTTTTTACATAAGATAACATACATTAGAGTGATCAGTTTTAAAAATAATGAAGGTGTACGTAGTCCCTTTCTCATCAGAATACTTCCTTTTTTTTCCCTTCTCCTCTCAAATTATTCTTCCCCATGAATATCAACATGACATTTTATGTTACCTCCTTAGCAACTGTTAAGGTTGATATTTGAAATGTCCGCCATAAGCTACATGCTGAGAGCAGTTGGTGGGCTTTGAAGACATGAACAGTGCTCTAACTTCATAAACAAACTAATCTGCTGATTGATGCCTGTAACAGAAAGGTGACAGGGTGACTGATATAACTGAAAAACCCAAACTTCGTAACAAATACCCTATGCCAAATTCAACAGGCTGAGCGTAGGCGAGCAGCTACCATTAAAGGTTTGCAATGCTCTACTTTTACAGGAATCGTGGTGAGAACTGCAGGGACCACAGCAGTGAAGTGTCCATAGCTGCAAGAATTCCCTAATAGGAATAAAATACAAATAGCATAACCACAACAGTATGAAAAGGGCACAAAGCCACAAGAGTCCAGGCACTGAAGCATCATGAACACGACACAGAAATCAGCCAGTGAGTTGTATAGGTATGATTTTAAAGTGGCAGTTTCATATAGAACTTAACAACAACAACAAAAATCAAGATGAACTTCCATTTAAAATACTTATAGCACAGCAGAATAGTTTTCCTACAAGATATATAAAGCAAGACACGTGAATACACATAAGTGACCCTCATATCGTTATTTCAGAATGATCTAAAACACATTATGAAACAAATACAACTCAGGAAGGGGCCAGAAAACCTTGCATTAGAAAAATTGCAAAGGTATGCACTCACTGATAAGTGGCTATTAGCCCAAATGCTTGAATTACCCTAGTTGCCTAGAACAAATGAAACTCAAGACGGATGATCAAAATGTGAAGGCTTCACTCCTTCTTTAAAAGGGGAACAAGAATACCCTTGGCAGGGAAGAGAGAGGCAAAGATTAAAACAGAGACTGAAGGAACACCCATTCAGAGCCTGCCCCACATGTGGCCCATACATATACAGCCACCCAATTAGACAAGATGGATGAAGCAAAGAAGTGCAGACCGACAGGAGCCGGATGTAGATCGATCCTGAGACACAGCCAGAATACAGCAAATACAGAGGCGAATGCCAGCAGCAAACCACTGAACTGAGAACGGACCCCCGTTGAAGGAATCAGAGAATGAACTGAAGAGCTTGAAGGGGCTTGAGACCCCATATGTACAACAATGCCAAGCAACCAGAGCTTCCAGGGACTAAGCCACTACCTAAAGACTATACATGGACTGACCCTGGACTCTGACCTCGTAGGTAGCAATGAATATCCTAGTAAGAGCACCAGTGGAAGGGGAAGCCCTGGGTCCTGCCAAGACTGAACCCCCAGTGAACTAGACTGTTGGGGAGAGGGCGGCGATGGGGAGAGGGGTGGGGAGGGGAACACCCATAAGGAAGGGGAGGGAGGAGGGGGATGTTTGCCCGGAAACCGGGAAAGGGAATAACACTCGAAATGTACATAAGAAATAAAGTTAAAAAAAAAAAAAAAAAAAAAAAAAAAAAAAAAAGAAAAAATTGCAAAAGCAAACAACAGAATTCAGGAAATGATTAAAGACTATAGGAAAATTAATATTAGCCACAAAGATTGAAAAAGAAGTTACAGAAAATAAACGAAGCATGTGTGTTGGGAGAACTAGAAAGTGGAAAATGAAAAAAACCAAAAAGCTAAAAATGAAATGAAGGGATTTTATGGGAAAAGAGTAAATACAGAAACTGGGCAAAGGAGACTGAATGAAAGTAAAAGCCCCTTTTAGCCTTTACTAAAAGATTAGTAAAGAAATCCTAACAAATAGAACAAAGCACATCATGAAGAATAAATTCAAAAAACATAAATATATAAATATATACATATATACGTATATGTACATGCATACTGTAAGAACTTAGTCAAAAGAATGAAGCATGATAAACAATGCCTGGGGGAACTGTGAGAGAGGCTCCAGGGAAAAAGGCAGAGAACCTCTTACCTCAAGTGCATTTTGTTCTCTGAATTGTTCTTAGACATTATTCCATGCCTCCTGTATGAAACATTTACATTCAATTTATAAGACATGTTTATTCTTATTAAATATCAGATTATAGCTATATAGCCCAATCTGATCAGGGCACCCTAATCTGGATATGACCTGCTTTGCTTTTGTACTTTCCCAGACACAATCTATAGTATGTGCCAGGTAATTGTATTAAAATTGGTTTGTCCTGAGAACATTTTGGAAAGGGCTACTCTGTTATTATTTAGTACATGCTTACTGGTGCTTATTGACGGTTTTTGATCATGTTTTTCTCGACTCAAACAACCTTCCTTGGATCATTGCTTTCTTTGTAACATCCCTATATAAAGCTACACTGAAATGAAAGTAAGATTGTCTAGAGCATTAGACAGTATTCCACCCTCATTCTTTCAGGTCCTCAGACCCCAGCAGACAAGATCTGTACAGGTCAGCTGAAAAGTCAACATCATATACATTTACACTATACACATCTACAGACACATCTACATCCTCATTATATATCTACATAATATACCTACATCTATGCATACAGCATACACATATATATCTACAAATATATCATACACAACATACACAACATACACATCATATACATACACATACACACACACACCACACACATCATATACAATTAAACATACATCATATGCATCATGTACATCTACATGCACACAATACATCTATCTGCATACACATCTATTAATGCATCTGTACGCATACACACTTCTATATGTTTATGTGTGTACATATGTATATATGTATTCATGCTCTTATATACATACACACTTTATATGTTTATGTGTGTATATATATTCATATATATGCATACTCTAATAGTGGCAAGAGGAGAAGGAAAAGGAAGAAAACAAACAAGGACAGAAACAAAACAAAATCATACATCACTTCAAAAAATTACCCATAAAATGAATACCAAAATATATCTTAGTAAAGTTATTGGACATTTTAGGGAAGAAAAGCAGTAATAATTTAAGAACTACTCCAAAAAAAAAAACAGCGTAGACAGAAAACCATCAAAGAGAACTCTTAAAAACTATGATAAGAGCTACACCACTCTCAAGCCCATACCTCTGCCTGTCTCCCAGGAGGCCTGCTCCCACCTAGGGCGATGAGGTAAGACACCATGTCTCAATCCCCTGCCTGCTGTGTCTCAAGCAAGCCCCGCAGCCATGAGGTCTTCCCCATTCTTCCTGAGCTCCATCTTCTGGTTCATGTCTCTACCTGCAATTGCTGATCTGCACAACATTCCCTGGGCCACAGCTGGGTCTGCATCTCAGGAGGCTTACTTCCGCCCAGAACAGTGAGTCCCAGAGGGCTGCTACTCCCAGGAACTATCAGGGCAGCCAACATTGGTGACAAGCACAAGAACATAATCAATAAAAGCCAGTGCAATATGGCACCATTAGAACCCAGCTCTCCTACTATAGCAAGCGTCAGATGTCCTAACACACCTGAAAAGCAAGACTGTGACCTTAACTCTCATCTTCTAAAGATTATAGAGGCCTTTAAAGAGGAAATAATCATTCTTTAAAGAAATACAGGAAAATAAATCAAACAGGTATAAGCTTTTAAAGAGGAAACAAATAAATCCTTTAAAAAATATAGAAAATACAACCAAACAAATGACGGAAATGAATACAACTATTCAAGACCTGAAAATGGAAATAGAAGCAGTAAAGAAAACATCGACAGAGGCAAGCCTGGAGATGGAAAACATAGGAATTAGAGAGGAAACTACAGATGTAAGCATAACCAACAGAATACAAGAGATGGGAGAGAGAATCTCAGATGTACTAGATACAATAGAAGAAATTGATATGTCACTCAAAGAAAATGCCAAATCTAAAAAGTTTCTAACATAAAACACTCAGGAAATTTGGGACACTATGAAAATACCTAACCTAAGAATAATAGAAATAGAAGATGGAGAAGATTCTCCATTTAAAGGCCCAGAAAATATCTTCAACAAAATCATAGCAGAAAAGTTCCCTTACCTAAAAAAAAGAGATGACTATAAATGTACAAGAAGCTTACAGAGCACCAGACTGGACCAGAAAAAAATCCTCCTGCCACATAATAATCAAAACACTAAATGTACAGAACAAAGAAAGAATATTAAAAGCTAAAAGAGAAAAAGGACAAGTAACATATAAAGGCAGACCTATCAGAATTACATCTGATTTCTCAACAGACTCTAAAAAGTAGAAGGTCCTGGACAGAAGGTCTTGGAGACTACAAATGCCAGCCCAGGCTACTATACCCAACAAAACTCTCAATCATCATAAATGGAAGAAACAAAATATTCCATGATAAAGTCAAATTTAAATAATATCCTTCTATTAATTCAGCCCTATAAGGATACTAGAAGGAAAACTTTAACACAAGGAGAGTAATTACACACCAGAAAACACAATAGATAATACAATACCAGCAAAACCCAAAGAAGAGAATCTTTCTCTCTCTCTCTCCTCTCTCTCTCTCCTCTCTCTCCCCCCCCCCTCTCTCTCCTCTCTCTCTCTCTCTCTCTCTCTCTATCTCTCTCTGTGTCTGTCTCTCTCTATCTGTCTCTCTGTCTCTCTCTGTCTCTTTCTCTGTCTGTCTCTCTGTCTCTCTCTCTCTGTCTCTTTCTGTCTGTCTCTCTGTCTCTGTCTCTGTCTCTCTGTCTGTCTCTCTGTCTCTCTCTGTCTGTCTCTCTGTCTCTGTCTGTCTCTCTGTCTGTCTCTCTCTCTCTCACACACACACACACACACACACTCACACACAGAGTAACAACAACAACATCAAAATAACAGAACTAACAATCATTGCTCACTAATATCTCTCAACATCAATGGATTCAATTACCAATTTAAAAAAGATACATGATGCAGGGGTGGAAAGATGGCTCAGTTGATAAGAACACTGACTGCTCTTTCAGATCTCCTGAATTCAACTTCCAGAAACCACATGGTGGCTCACAACCATCTCTACTGAAATCCAATGCCCTCTTTTCTTCTGGTGTGTCTGAAGACAGCTACAGTGCACTCATACACATTAAATAAATGATTTTTTTAAAAAAGACACATACTGACAGAGTGGATATAAAAAGCAGAATCCATCCTTCTGTGGCATACAAGAAACACACCACAGAAACAAAGATAGAGACTACCTCAGAATAAAGGGCTGGAAAAAGGTTTTCAGCAAACAGACCCATGAAACAAGCTCTAGCAGCCATTCTAATATCTAATGAAATAGACTTTCAACCAAAAATAATCAAAAGAGATGGGAAAGGACCTTTCACACCCATCAAAGGAAAAATCCGCCCAGATGACATCTCAATTCTGAACATCTATACCCCAAATGAAAGGACACCCACATTCATAAAAGATATGTTACTAAAGCTTAAATCACACATCAATTCTCACACATTAATAACGGGGGACTTCAACACCCTACTCTCACCAATGGACAGGTCATCAAAACAGAAATTAAGCAGAGAAATAATGAAACTAGCAGATGTTATGAACTAAATGGACCTAACAGATACATACAAAACCTTTCACTCAAAGACTAAAGATTTACCTTCTTCTCAGAACCTCATAAATCCTTCTCCAAAACTGACCATATAATCAAAAACAAGCCTCAGCAGATACAAGAAGATTGAAATATCCCCCTTGCATCCTATCAGATCACCATGGATCAAAGATGGACTTCAAAACAACAGAAAGTCCACAAACTGGTGGAAACTAAACAACTCTCTACTCTATGATCATTTGGTCAGGGAAGAAATAAAGAAATTAATGACTTTCTAGAATTCAATGAAAATGAAGGCACAACATACCCAAACTTATGGGACTTAATGGAAGCAATGTTAAGAATAAAGCTCATAGCATGAAGTGCCTTTGTAAAGAAATTGGAGCAATCTCATACTAACAACTTAACAGCATGCCTGAAAGCTCTAGATCAAAACGAAGCAAACACCTAAGAGGAGTAGATGGCAGGAAATAGTCAAACTCAGGGCTGAGATCAATCCATTAGAAACAAAGAGAACAATAAAAAGAATCAACAAAACCAAGAGTGGTACTTTGAGAAAATCAACAAGATAGACAAACCCTTAGCCAAACTCACCAAAAGGCAGAGAGACAGTACCCAAGTTAACAAAATCAGAAATGGAAAAAGCACTAACAATAGTAACTGAGAAATTCCAAAAATCACTAGATCTTACTTACAAAACCTATACTCCACAAAATTGGAAAATATAAATGAAACTGATGGTTTTCTAGACAAATACCACTCACTGAAGTTAAATCAAGATCAGATAAACTATCTAAAAAGTACTATAACCCTTAAGGAAATAGAAGTCATTAAAAATCTCCCAATTGGAAAAGAAAAAAGAAAAAAAAAAACAAGGGCTGATTGTTTTAGTGCAGAATTCTACCAGACTTTCAAAAATACTCTCAAACTATTTCACAAAATAGAACCAGAAGAAACACTCTCAAACTTGTTCTACGAGGCCAAAGAAAGGGAATTTCAGGCCTGTTTCTCTTAGAACATCAACGCAAATATACTCAATAAAATTCTCATGAACCAGATCCAAGAACACATCAAAAACATCATTTACCATGATCAAGTAGGCTTAATTCCAGGGATGCAGGAATGGTTCGATTTATGAAAACCCATCAATGCAACCCATCATATAAACAAGCTAAAAGAAAAAAAATTGCGTGAGCATCTCATTAGTTGCTGAAAAAGACTGACAGATTCAACACTCCTTTGATGTTAAATACCCCTTGGTGAGATCAAGTATACAAGGAACATACCTAAACACAATAAAGGAAATATACGGCAAGTCAATAACCAACATCAAATTAAATGGAAAGAAACTTAAAGCAATTCCACTAAAATCGGGGACAAGAGGACGCTTCCCACTCTATCTATTCACATAGCACTTGAAGTTCTAGCTAGAGAAATAATACAACAAAAAGAGAACAAAGGGAGGTAAACTGGAAAGGACATGATAGTATGCATAAGCAAGCCCTAAAATTCTCACATAGAACTCCTACCTTCATAACACCTTCAGTGACTGGATACAAAAATAACTCAAATCAGTAGCCTTCCTTTGTACAAATAATAAGCAGGCTGAGAAAGAAATAAGGAAAGGACATGCTTTACGATACCCATAAAAAATATGAAAATATCTTGGTGTAACTCTAACTAAGCAAGTGAAGGTCCTATATGACAAGAATGTCAAGTCCCTGAAGAAAAATTTAAAAACACATCAGAAGATTGAAAGATCTCCCATGCTTATGAATCAAGAAGATTAACATTGTGAAAATGGCCATCTTACCAAAAGCGATCTACAGATTCAATGCAATTCTCATCAAAATTCCAACACAATTCTTTACAGACCTTGAAAGAGAAGTTCTCAACATCATATGGAAAACCAGAAAACTCAGGATAGCGCATATATATATATATATATATATATATATATAGAGAGAGAGAGAGAGAGAGAGAGAGAGAGAGAGAAAAGGAACTTCTGGAGGAATCGCCATTCATGATCTCAAGCTGCACTACAAAGAAATATTAATTAAAACTGCATGTTATTGGTATAGAAACAGACAGATTGATCAATAGAATAGAACCAAATGGAAATTAAGCCACACACCTATGAGCACTTGAGTTTTGACAAGAAGCCAAAATCATACAATGGCAAAAAGAAAACATCTTCAACAAATGCTTCTCGTATAACTGGATGTCTGCACATAGAAGAATAAAAATAGATCCATATGTATTACCATGCACAAAATTCAAGACTAAGGGGGTCAAAGACCTTTACATAAAATTGGATATATTAAATTTAACAGAGTATAAAGTGGTAAATAGCCTTGAAATCATTGTTACAAAAGACAATTTCCTGAACAGAACACCAATGGCTCAGGCTCTAATATCAACAATTGATAAATGGGATCTAATAACCCTAAAAAGCTTCTGTAAGGCAAAGGACAGGATCAATAGGACAAAACATCAGTCTGCAGATTGGGAAAAGATCTTCACTAACTCCACATCCAACAGAGGGCTAATATCCAAAATATATAAAGAACTCAAGAAGTTAGACACCAACAACGCAAATAATCCAATTAAAAGGGGGATACAGAGCTAAACAGAGAATTCTCAACAGAGGAATCTCAAATGGCTAAGAAGCTCTTTTAAAGTACTGTTGAGCATTTTTAGTCATTAGGGAACTGCAAATCAAAATAACCCTGAGATCCCACCTCACTCCAGTCAGAATGGCTAAGATTAAAGACTCAAGTGACAGCTCATGTTGGCAAGGTTGTAGAAAAAAAAAGAACACTCCTCCTTTGCTGGTGGGAGTGCAAACTTGTACAACCACTCTGAAAATCAGTTTGGCAGTTTCTCAGAAAATTGAAAATTTTCTACCTGAAGACCCAGATATATCGCTTCTGAGCATATACCTAAAAGATTATGTTCATACCAGCTTTATTCATAATAGCTGGAAACTGGAAACAACCCAAATGTCCCTCAACTAAAGAATGGATACAGAAAATGTGGCTCATTGACACAACAGGATATTATTCAGCTATTAAAAACAAGGGCATCATAACTTTTGCAGGCAAATGGATAGAACTAAAAAATAACAGCCTGATTGAGGTAACCCAGACCCAAAATGGCATGCATAGGATGTACTCACTTATAAGTAAATATTTGCTATAAAGTACAGGATATTCACAATATATTCCACAAACCCAAAGAAGCTAAACAAGAAGAAAGGCCCAAGTGAGGATGTTTGAATCTCACCTAGATGGGGGAATAAAATAGTTGAGGGAGATCTATTACCCAGAGCTAAGGCTGTCCCACAACCCTCCATATCCAATCCTGCCCCAAGAGAAATGGTCTCCCAGGAGTACTGTCACTCCTAAGCTTACACTTGAGACCACCACTTTTGCTCCAATAACTGGTCAAAGAGGAACCTGCCAGGAGCACACAGGGCACAGGAACTGCGAATGATACAGAGACAGAATACTTCTGGTTTTCATCAGTGCTGTGGAGCTAACCCTGTGATACAGCTCTCCACACTCAAATCCCAACCGAAGAGAGCTGGTGTCTCAGGAGTGTTGACACATAAACAGACTCAGGCTCACAAGTCCACAGGAGGAACAAACTCCAGTCAGAGACAGAAGGACCAACAAACACCAGGTAACCAGAAGATGAGAGGCAAGTACAAGAACCTAAGCAACAGAAACCAAGGCTACTTGGCATCATCTGAACCCAGTTCTCTGACCAGCAAATCCTGGATACCCCAACACACCAGAAAAGAAAGATTTGGACTTAAAGTCATATCTTATGATGATGATAGAGGATCCCAACTCAAAGAGCCAGAAAGTATCTTCAACAAAATTATAGAAAAACACTTCCCTAAACTAAAGAAAGAGATGCCCATAATCATCCAAGAAGCCTACAGAACTCCAAATAGATTGGACTAGAGAAGAAATTCCTCCCATCACATAATAGTCAAAACACCAAATGCACAAAACAAAGAAAGAATATTAAAAGCAGTAAGAGAAAGGTCAAGTAACATATAAAGGCAGACCTATCAGAATTACACCAGACATCTCAACAGAGACTATGAAAGTCAGAAGAACCTGAGCAGATGTCATACAACCCCTAAGAGAACACAAATGCCAGCCCAGGCAACTATACCCAGCAAAACTCTCAAGTAACATAGATGGAGAAACCAAGATACTCCACAACAAAACCAACTTCACACAATATCTTCCCACAAATCCAGTCCTACAAAGGATAATAGATGGAAAACTCCAAAAACAAGAAGGGGAACTACACCCTAGAAAAAGCAAAAAAGTAATATTCTTGCAAGAAATCCAAAAGAAGATTGCCACACAAACATAATTCCACCTCAAAAAAAAAACAAAAATAACAGGAAGCAATAATCACTTTTCTTTAATATCTCTTAACATCAATGGATTCAATTCCTCAATAAAAAGAAAGACTAACAGACTGTATACATAAAGAGGAACTAGCATTTTGCTACATACAGGAAACACACCTCACTGACAGAGACAGACACTACCTTAGGCTGGAAAACAATTTTCAAAGCAAATGGGACCATGAGACAAGATGGAGTAGCCATTCTAATATTGAATAAAATCGACTTTCAACCAAAAATTATCAAAAAAGATAATGAAGGACACTTCATACTCATCAACGAAAAAATGTATCAAGGTGAACTCTCAATTCTAGATATCTATGATCCAAATGCAAGGGCACCCACATTCATAAAAGAAACTTTACGCCCGTGGGAGAGATACCTTACCGTCTGGTCAGGTGGGCACTCCTGAGGCTGCAGAGCAGAAGAGACCACCAACACTGCCCACCCCTGCCCACATCCCTGGCCCAAGAGGAAACTGTATAAGGCCTCTGGGCTCCCGTGGGAGAGGGCCCAGGTGAGGCAGGAGCCCTGCCTGAGACACCGCCGGAACCTGAAGGAAACAGACCGGATAAACAGTTCTCTGCACCCAAATCCCGTGGGAGGGAGAGCTAAACCTTCAGAGAGGCAGACACGCCTGCGAAACCAGAAGAGACTGCTCTCTACACACATTGCTGATTCCAGAGGAAAACACGGAGGCCATCTGGAACCCTGGTGCCGGAGGCTCCCGGAAGAGGCGGCGAGATCTTCCTGGCGCTGCCACGCGGAGAGCCCCTGGGCAGCACCCAGCGAACTCGAGCCTCGGGACCAAAGGTAAGACTAACTTATCTGCTGCAAGTGACTTGCCGGGTGGAATCGGGACAACAGAGGCAGAATCCCTCTAGGACCAGGCACGTCCTGTGTTTACCGGAAGTCCCACACCCGCGGATCCCGGCCCGCAGCAGCTCTCTGCTCCCAGAACCCGTGGGAGAGAAACCTTACCGCCTGGTCAGGTGGGCACTCCTGAGGCTGCAGAGCAGAAGAGACCACCAACACTGCCCACCCCTGCCCACATCCCTGGCCCAAGAGGAAACTGTATAAGGCCTCTGGGCTCCCGTGGGGAGGGCCCAGGTGAGGCAGGAGCCCTGCCTGAGACACCACGGAACCTGAAGAAACAGACCGGATAAACAGTTCTCTGCACCCAAATCCCGTGGGAGGGAGAGCTAAACCTTCAGAGAGGCAGACACGCCTGCCAGGGAAACCAGAAGAGACTGCTCTCTACACATTGCTGATTCAGAGGAAAACACGGAGGCCATCTGGAACCCTGGTGCACTGGAGGCTCCCGGAAGAGGCGGCGCAGATCTTCCCGGTTGCTGCCACCGCGGAGAGCCCGTGGGCAGCACCCCGCGAGCGAACTCAAACCTCGGGACCACAGGTAAGACCAACTTTTCTGCTGCAAGTGACCTGCCTGGTGAACTCAAGACACAGGCCCACAGGAACAGCTGAAGACCTGTAGAGGGACAAAACTACACACACAAAAGCAGAACACTCTGTCCCCATAACTGGCTGAAAGAAAACAGTAAAACAGGTCTACAGCACTCCTGACACACAGGCTTATAGGACAGTCTAGCCACTGTCAGAATTAGCAGAACAAAGTAACACTAGAGATAATCTGATGGCGAGAGGCAAGCGCAGGAACACAAGCAACAGAAACCAAGACTACATGGCATCATCGGAGCCCAATTCTCCCACCAAATCAAACACTGAATATCCAAACACACCAGAAAAGCAAGATCTAGTTTCAAAATCATATTTGATCATGATGCTGGAGGACTTCAAGAAAGACGTGAAGAATTCCCTTAGAGAACAAGTAGAAACCTACAGAGAGGAATCGCAAAAATCCCTGAAAGAATTCCAGGAAAACACAAACAAACAGTTGAAGGAATTAAAAATGGAAATAGAAGCAATCAAGAAAGAACACATGGAAATAACCCTGGATATAGAAAACCAAAAGAAGAGACAAGGAGCTGTAGATACAAGCTTCACCAACAGAATACAAGAGATGGAAGAGAGAATCTCAGGAGCAGAAGATTCCATAGAAATCATTGACTCAACTGTCAAAGATAATGTAAAGCGGAAGAAGCTACTGGTCCAAAACATACAGGAAATCCAGGACTCAATGAGAAGATCAAACCTAAGGATAATAGGTATAGAAGAGAGTGAAGACTCCCAGCTCAAAGGACCAGTAAATATCTTCAACAAAATCATAGAAGAAAACTTCCCTAACCTAAAAAAAGAGATACCCATAAGCATACAAAAAGCCTACAGAACTCCAAATAGATTGGACCAGAAAAGAAACACCTCCCGTCACATAATAGTCAAAACACTAAACGCTCAAAATAAAGAAAAAGAATATTAAAAGCAGTAAAGAAAAAAGGTCAAGTAACATATAAAGGCAGACCTATCAGAATCACACCTGACTTCTCGCCAGAAACTATGAAGGCCAGAAGATCCTGGACTGATGTCATACAGACCCTAAGAGAACACAAATGCCAGCCCAGGCTACTGTATCCTGCAAAACTCTCAATTAACATAGATGGAGAAACCAAGATATTCCATGACAAAACCAAATTTACACAATATCTTTCTACAAATCCAGCACTACAAAGGATAATAAATGGTAAAAAGCCCAACATAAGGAGGCAAGCTATACCCAAGAAGAGGCAAAGAATCTAATCGTCTTGGCAACAAAACAAAGAGAAGAAAAGCACACAAACACAACCTCACATCCAAATATGAATATAACAGGAAGCAATAATCACTATTCTTAATATCTCTCAACATCAATGGCCTCAACTCCCCAATAAAAAGACATAGATTAACAAACTGGATACATAGCGAGGACCCTGCATTCTGCTGCCTACAGGAAACACACCTCAGAGACAAAGACAGACACTACCTCAGAGTGAAAGGCTGGGAAACAACTTTCCAAGCAAATGGTCAGAAGAAGCAAGCTGGAGTAGCCATTCTAATATCAAATAAAATCAATTTCCAACTAAAAGTCATCAAAAAAGATAAGGAAGGACACTTTATATTCATCAAAGGAAAAATCCACCAAGATGAACTCTCAATCCTAAATATCTATGCCCCAAATACAAGGGCACCTACATATGTAAAAGAAACCTTACTAAAGCTCAAAACACACATTGCACCTCACACAATAATAGTAGGAGATTTCAACACCCCACTCTCATCAATGGACAGATCATGGAAACAGAAATTAACCAGAGACGTAGACAGACTAAGAGAAGTCATGAGCCAAATGGACTTAACGGATATTTATAGAACATTCTATCCTAAAGCAAAAGGATATACCTTCTTCTCAGCTCCTCATGGTACTTTCTCCAAAATTGACCATATAATTGGTCAAAAAACAGGCCTCAACAGATACAGAAAGATAGAAATAATCCCATGCGTGCTATCGGACCACCACGGCCTAAAGCTGGTCTTCAATAACAATAAGGGAAGAATGCCCACATATACGTGGAAACTGAACAATGCTCTACTCAATGATAACCTGGTCAAGGAAGAAATAAAGAAAGAAATTAAAAACTTTTTAGAATTTAATGAAAATGAAGGTACAACATACCCAAACTTATGGGACACAATGAAAGCTGTGCTAAGAGGAAAACTCATAGCGCTGAGTGCCTGCAGAAAGAAACAGGAAAGAGCATATGTCAGCAGCTTGACATCACACCTAAAAGCTCTAGAACAAAAAGAAGCAAATACACCCAGGAAGAGTAGAAGGCAGGAAATAATCAAACTCAGAGCTGAAATCAACCAAGTAGAAACAAAAAGGACCATAGAAAGAATCAACAGAACCAAAAGTTGGTTCTTTGAGAAAATCAACAAGATAGATAAACCCCTAGCCAGACTAACGAGAGGACACAGAGAGTGTGTCCAAATTAACAAAATCAGAAATGAAAAGGGAGACATAACTACAGATTCAGAGGAAATTCAAAAAATCATCAGATCTTACTATAAAAGCCTATATTCAACAAAACTTGAAAATCTACAGGAAATGGACAATTTCCTAGACAGATACCAGGTACCGAAGTTAAATCAGGAACAGATAAACCAGTTAAACAACCCCATAACTCCTAAGGAAATAGAAGCAGTCATTAAAGGCCTCCCAACCAAAAAGAGCCCAGGTCCAGACGGGTTTAGTGCAGAATTCTATCAGACCTTCATAGAAGACCTCATACCAATATTATCCAAACTATTCCACAAAATTGAAACAGATGGAGCACTACGAATTCCTTCTATGAAGCCACAATTACTCTTATACCTAAACCACACAAAGACCCAACAAAGAAAGAGAACTTCAGACCAATTTCCTTATGAACATTGACATAAAAATACTCAACAAAATTCTGGCAAACCGAATCCAAGAGCACATCAAAACAATCATCCACCATGATCAAGTAGGCTTCATCCCAGGCATGCAGGGATGGTTTAATATCGGAAAACCATCAACGTGATCCATTATATAAACAAACTGAAAGAACAAAACCACATGATCATTTCATTAGATGCTGAGAAAGCATTTGACAAAATTCAACACCCCTTCATGATAAAAAGTCCTGGAAAGAATAGGAATACAAGGCCCATACCTAAACATAATAAAAGCCATATACAACAAACCAGTTGCTAACATTAAACTAAATGGAGAGAAACTTGAAGCAATCCCACTAAAATCAGGGACTAGACAAGGCTGCCCACTCTCTCCTACTTATTCAATATAGTTCTTGAAGTTCTAGCCAGAGCAATCAGACAACAAAAGGAGATCAAGGGATACAGATCGGAAAAGAAGAAGTCAAAATATCACTATTTGCAGATGATATGATAGTATATTTAAGACGCCCAAAAAGTTCCACCAGAGAACTACTAAAGCTGATAAACAACTTCAGCAAAGTGGCTGGGTATAAAAATTAACTCAAATAAATCAGTAGCCTTCCTCTACACAAAAAGAGAAACAAGCCGAGAAAGAAATTAGGAAATGACACCCTTCATAATAGACCCAAATAATATAAAATACCTCGGTGTGACTTTAACCAAGCAAGTAAAAAAGATCTGTACAATAAGAACTTCAAGACACTGAAGAAAGAAATTGAAGAAGACCTCAGAAGGTGGAAAGATCTCCCATGCTCATGGATTGGCAGGATTAATATAGTAAAAATGGCCATTTTACCAAAAGCGATCTACAGATTCAATGCAATCCCCATCAAAATACCAATCAATTCTTCAAAGAGTTAGACAGAACAATTTGCAAATTCATCTGGAATAACAAAAAAACCCAGGATAGCTAAAACTATCCTCAACAATAAAAAAAGGACTTCAGGGGAATCACTATCCCTGAACTCAAGCAGTATTACAGAGCAATAGTGATAAAAACTGCATGGTATTGGTACAGAGACAGACAGATAGACCAATGGAACAGAATTGAAGACCCAGAAATGAACCCCACACCTATGGTCACTTGATTTTTTGACAAAGGAGCCAAATCCATCCAATGGAAAAAAAGATAGCATTTTCAGCAAATGGTGCTGGTTCAACTGGAGGTCAACATGTAGAAGAATGCAGATCGATCCATGCTTATCACCCTGTACAAAGCTTAAGTCCAAGTGGATCAAGGACCTCCACATCAAACCAGACACACTCAAACTAATAGAAGAAAAACTAGGAAGCATCTGGAACACATGGGCACTGGAAAAATTTCCTGAACAAAACACCAATGGCTTATGCTCTAAGATCAAGAATCGACAAATGGGATCTCATAAAACTGCAAAGCTTCTGTAAGGCAAAGGACACTGTGGTTAGGACAAAGCGGCAACCAACAGATTGGGAAAAGATCTTTACCAATCCTACAACAGATAGAAGCCTTATATCCAAAATATACAAAGAACTTAAAAAGTTAGACCGCAGGGAGACAAATAACCCTATTAAAAAATGGGGTTCAGAGCTAAACAAAGAATTCACAGCTGAGGAATGCCGAATGGCTGAGAAACACCTAAAGAAATGTTCAACATCTTTAGTCATCAGGGAAATGCAAATCAGAACAACCCTGAGATTTCACCTCACACCAGTGAGAATGGCTAAGATCAAAAACTCAGGTGACAGCAAATGCTGGCGAGGATGTGGAGAAAGAGGAACACTCCTCCATTGTTGGTGGGATTGCAGACTGGTACAACCATTCTGGAAATCAGTCTGGAGGTTCCTCAGAAAATTGGACATTAAACTGCCTGAGGATCCAGCTATCCCTCTCTTGGGCATATACCCAAAAGATGCCCCAACATATAAAAAAGACACGTGCTCCACTATGTTCATCGCAGCCTTATTTATAATAGCCAGAAGCTGGAAAGAACCCAGATGCCCTTCAACAGAGGAATGGATACAGAAAATGTGGTATATCTACACAATGGAATATTACTCAGCTATCAAAAACAACGAGTTTATGAAATTTGTAGGCAAATGGTTGGAACTGGAAAATATCATCCTGAGTGAGCTAACCCAATCACAGAAAGACATACATGGTATGCACTCATTGATAAGTGGCTATTGGCCCAAATGCCTGAATTACCCTAGATGTCTAGAACAAATGAAACTCAAGACGGAGGATCAAAATGTGAATGCTTCACTCCTTCTTTAAAAGGGGAACAAGAATACCCTTGGCAGGGAAGAGAGAGGCAAAGATTAAAACAGAGACTGAAGGAACATCCATTCAGAGCCTGCCCCACATGTGGCCCATATATATACAGCCACCCAATTAGACAAGATGGATGAAGCAAAGAAGTGCAGAAGTGTAGATCACTCCTGAGAGACACAGCCAGAATACAGCAAATACAGAGGCGAATGTCAGCAGCAAACCTCTGAACTGAGAATAGGACCCCCGTTGAAGGAATCAGAGAAAGAACTGGAAGAGCTTGAAGGGGCTCGAGACCCTATATGTACAACAATGACAAGCCACCAGAGCTTCCAGGGACTAAGCCACTACCTAAAGACTATACATGGACTGACCCTGGACTCTGACCTCATAGGTAGCAATGAATATCCTAGTAAGAGCACCAGTGGAAGGGGAAGCCCTGGGTCCTGCTAATACTGAACCCCCAGTGAACTAGACTGTTGAGGGGGGGGCGGCAATGGGGGAGGGTCGGGGAGGAACACCCATAAGGAAGGGGGGGGAAGGGGGATGTTTGCCGGAAACCGGGAAGGGAGTAATACTCGAAATGTATATGGGAGATATTCAGGTTAATAAAAAAAAAAAAAAAAGAAACTTTACTAAAGCTCAAAGTACACATTGTACTTCACACAAGAATAGTGGGAGATTTCAACACCCCACTCTCATCAATGAACAGATCATGGAAACAGAAACTAAACAGAGACACAGTGAAACTAACAGAAGTTATGAACCAAGGGATTTAACAGATATTTACAGAACATTTCATCCTAAAACAAAAGAATATACCTTCTCAGCACCTCACAGTACATTCTCCAAAATTCACCATATAATCAGTAACAAAACAGGCCTTAACAGATACAGGAAGATTGAAACAATCCCATGCATCTTATCAGGTCACCACAAACCAAGACTGGATTTCAATGACAAAAACAACAGAAAGCCCATATACACATGGAAACTGAACAACACTCTACTAAATAATAACTTGGCCAGGGAAGAAATAAAGAAAGAATTAAAAACTCTTTAGAGTTTAATGAAAATGAAGGCACAACATACCAAAACTTATGGGACACAACGAGAGCACTACTAAGAGGAAATCTCATAGCTCTGGGTACATCTGAAAGCTCTAGAACAAAAAAAAGTAAATACACCCAAGAGGAGTACACTACAGGAATTAATCAAGCTCAGGGCTGAAATCAACCAAGTACAAGCAAAAAGAAATATACAAAGAATCAATAAAACCAGGATATAGTTCTTTGAGAAAATCAACAAGATAGATAAGCTCTTAGCCAGACTAACCAGAAGGGCACAAGAGTATCCAAATTAACAAAATCAGAAATGAAAAGAAAAACATAACAACAGAAACTGAGGAAATTGAAAAAAATCATCAGATCCTTCTACAAAAGCCTATACTCAACAAAACTGGAAAATCTGGATGAAATGGACAATTTTCTAGACAGATACAAGGTATCTGAGTTAAATCAGGATCAGATAAACCATCTAAACACTCCTATAATCCCTAAAAAATAAAAGTAGTCATTAAAAGTCTCCCAACCAGAAACAGCCCAGGACCAGATAGGTTTAATGCAAAATTCTATCAGGCCCTCAACAAAGACTTAATACCAATACTCTTCAAACTATTTCACAAAATAGAAACAGCAGGAACACTACCCAATTCATTCTTAGAACCACTTGTACCTAAACCACACAAAGATTCAGACCAATTTCCCTTATGAATATTGATGCAAAAACACTCAATAAAATTATCGCATATCGAATCTAAGAACACATCGAAACGATCATTTACCATGATCATGGTTGCAAGGATGGTTCAATATAAGGAAATCCATCAATGTTAGCCACTATATAAACAAACTCAAAGAAATAAACCACATGATCATCTCATTAGATGCTGAGGAAGCCTTTGACAAAGTATAACATTTCTTCATGATAAAAGTCTTGGAAAGATCAGGAATTCAATACCCATACCTAAACATAGTAAAAAGCAGTATGTAGCAAACCAGTAGCCAACATCAAAGTAAATGGAGAGAAACTTGAAGCAATCCCACTAAAATTAGGGACTAGACAAGGCTACCCACTCTCTCCCTACCTATTCAATATAGTACTTGGAGTCCTATACAAAGCAATTAAACAGCAAAAGGAGGTCAATATCACTATTTACAGATGATATGATAGTATACTAAAGTGACCCAAAAAAATTCCACCAAAGAACTCCTAAACCTGATAAACAACTTCAGCAAAGTGGCTGCATTAACTCAAACAAATCAGTAGTCTTCCTTTATTCAAAGGATAAAGAGGTTGAGAAAGAAATTAGGGAAACAACACCCTTCACAATAGCACAAATTATATTAAATACTTTGGTGTGTCTCTAACTAAGAAAGTGAAAGATCTGTATGACAAGAACAAGATCTGTATGAAAGACCTGTATGAAGAAAGAAATCGAAGATCTCAGAAGATAGAAAAGTCTCCAATGTTCATGGATTGGCAGGATTAATATAGTAAAAATAGCCATCTTGCCAAAAGCAATCTACACATTCAATGTAATCCCCATCAAAATTCCAACTCAGTTCTTCATAGAGTTAGAAAGAACAATTTGGAATAATCAAAATCCCAAGATAGGGGAAAATATACTCAACGGTAAAAAAAAAAAAAAAAAAACCTTCTGGGGGAATCACCATCCCTGACCTCAAGCTGCATTACAGAACAATCCTGAGAAAACTGTATGGTATTGGTACATAGACAGGAAGGTAGATCAATGGAATAGAATTGAAACCACACACCTATGGTCACTTGATCTTTGACAAAGGAAAAAAGACAGCATTTTCAACAAATGGTGCTGGTTCAACTGTCAATTGGCTTGTAGAAGAATGCAAATTGATCTATTGTTATCTCCTGGTACAAAATTTAAGTCCAAGTGGATCAAGGGCGTCCACATAAAACCAGATACACTGAAACTAATAGAAGAGAAAGTGGGGAAGAGCCTGGAACACATAGGCACAAGGGAAATTTTTCTGAGCAAAACACCAATGGCTTATGCTCTAAGATTAAGAATTGACAAATGAGGTGACTTTCCATCCCACAATCCTTCACGCCCTTCCTTTCCAACTTGGGCCTGGCAGAACGGTTCCTGAAAACAAGGTGGCGAGAAAAAGAAGGGCCGTTCTGCCATCAACGATGTTGTGACCCAAGAATATACCATCAACATTCGCAAGCACATCCATGGAGTGGGCTTCAAGAAGCGTGCTCCTCAGGCACTCAAAGAAATTCGGAAATTTGCCATGAAGGAGATGGGGAGTCCAGATGTGCTCATAGACACCAGGCTCAATAAAGCCATCTGGGCCAAGGGAATAAGGAATGTTTCATACTGCATCTGAGCACAATTGTCCAGAAAGCGTAATGAGGATGAGGATTCACCAAACAAGCTCTACACACTGGTAACTTATGTGCCTGTTACCACATTCAAAAATCTACAGACAGACAATGTGGATGAGAACTAACTGCTGAATGTCAAATAAAGTTACAGAACTTCAAAAAAAAGAATTGACAAATGAAACCTCATAAAATTGCAAAGCTTCTGTAAGGCAAAGGACACTGTCAATAGGACAAAACGGCAACCAACTGAGAAAAGATCTTTACCAATCCTACATCCAATAGAGGGCTAATATCCAATATATACAAAGAACTCAAGTTAGACTCCATAGAACTAAATAACACTATTGAAAAAATGGTATACAGAACTAAACAAAGAACTCTCAACTGAGGAATACCAAATGGCTGAGAAACACTTAAAGAAATTTTCAGCATCCTTATTCATCAGGGAAATACAAATCAAACCACTCATAGATTCCACCACCTCACACCAGTCAGAATGGCTAAGATCAAAAACTCAGGTGACAGCAGATGCTGGCGAGGATGTGGAGAAAGAGGAACACTCCTCCACTGTTGGTGGGATTGTAAGCTGGTACAACCACTCTGGAAATCAATCTAGTGATTCCTCAGAAAATTGGACATAGTACTACCTGAGGACCCAGCCATACTACTCCTGGGCATACACCCAAAAGATGCTCCAACATATAACATGGACACATGTTCCACTATGTTCATAGCAGCCTTATTTATAATAGCCAGAAGCTGGAAACACCCCCAGATATCCCTCAACAGAGGAATGAATACAGAAAATGTACATTTTCACAATGGAGTACTACTCAGCTATTAAAAACAATGACTTCATGAAATTCATAGACAAAGGGATGGAACTAGAAAATATCATCCTGAGTGAGGTAGCCCAGTAACTAAAGAACACACATGGTATGCACTCACTGATAAGTGTATATTAGCCCAAAAAATTGGAATATCCAATATACAATTCACAGACCATATAAAACTCAAGAAGGAAGTCCAAAATATGGATGCTTCAGTCCTTCTTAGAAGGGGGAACAAAATACTCACAGGAGGGACTTGAGAGAAAGAAAAGAGGGATGGGGGAAAAGGGGAGACAGGATCAAGTATGGGAGGAGATGGAAATGATATACAGAGGGTCAGGAATTTGAACAGAGGTGTGTAGCAATGGGGGATGGGGAACTGGGGGTAGCCACCAGCAAGTCCCAGATGCCAGGAAAACAAGAGGCTCCCAGTATCCAGCATGGATGAGAGTAGCTTAAATGCCCAACAAAGGGGAAGGAGAACCATATCCAGACTTTAGACAAGGTCTGCAGTTGGGGGATGGGGCCACCCATTCATCTCCAAATGTTTAACCAGAAGGGCTCCTGTCTAAAAGAAATATAGGGACAGAGTGTAGAGCAGAGACTCAAGGAAAGGCCATCCAATGACTGCCCCACCTGGTGACCCATCCCATATACCAACACTAAACACAGACACTATTGTGGATGCCAAGAAGTGTTTACTGACAAGAGCCTGTTATAGCTGTCTCCTGAGAGGCTCTGCCAGTGCCTGACAAATAGAAATGTTGATGCTCACAGCCAATCATTGGATGAACTGTGGATGAGCACAGGGACCCCAATGCAGGAGTTACAGAAAGGACTGAAGGAGCTGAAGGGGTTTACAAACCATAGGAAGAACAACAACATCAACAAACCAGAGCCCCCAGAGCTTCCAGGGACTAAACCACCAACCAAAGAGTACGCATGGAAGGACCCATGGCTCCAGCTGCATAGGTAGCAGAGGATGGCATTGTTTGGCATCAACAGGAGAAGAGGCCCTTGGTCCTGTGAAGGCTTGATTCCCCAGTGTAGGGAAATGCCAGGGTGGTGAGGTGGGAGTGGGTGGGTGGGAGGGGGAGCATCCTCATAGAAGCAGGGCGAGCGGGGACGGGATAGGGGGTTCCAGAGGGGAAACCAGGAAAAAGTATAACATTTGAAATGTAAATACATAAAATAACCAATAAAAAAATAGTCCTAGGAGGCAGAAGGAGGGAAGGAGCTTGGTGGGAGAGGTAATGGGAAGGGGAATGGGGAGTGGGTCAGGATCAGGTGTGGGTAGAGACAGGAAAGACAGCCAAAGGGACAGAAGAATGAATGAAAATCTGACACTTGCAGGGTTTGGGGTAGGAGGTATCTATAGGACATGTGAGAGACCTGGGATCAGGGAGGTTCCCAGGAACCAATGTAGGAGATCTTAGCTGAGCTGCGTAGCTGAGACGAGTAGCAGTGCAGCTATAGAACCTAAAGAGGCCGCCTGCTGTAGCCAAGCAGGAACTCCAGTGGAGGTATAAGGACATCAACACACACACAAAACTTTTGACCCAAAATTTGTCCTGTCTATAAGGAATGCAGGGACAAAGATGGAGCAGATACTGATGGAATGGCCAAATAATAGGCCCAACCTGAGACCCATCCCATAGACAAGCACCAATCCTTGACACTACTGATACCCCACTGTGCTTACAGACAGAAGCCAAGTATAACTGTCCTCAAGAGGCTCCATCCTACAGCTGATTGAAACAGCAGAGACCCCAAACATTGTTACAGAGCTTGGGGACTCTGTGAAAGAGGAAGAGGAAGGATTGAGAGCCCTGAAAGGGACAGGAAATTCACAGAAAGACCAGCTGAGTCAATTACCATGCTCACTTAGGGGACTCTCAGAGTCTGAGCCACCAACCAAAGAGCATTCACAGGCTGGACCAAGGCCCCCAGAACATATGTAGGGGAATGTGCTATTCAGTCTCCATGTGGGACCCCCAACAACTATGGTGAGGGCTGTCCTTAAAGCCGTTGTCTGTGGAATCTGTTCTCCAACTGGGCTGCCTTGTCTGGCCTCAGTAGGAGAGGATGAGCCTAATCTTGCAGAGACTTGATGCACCAAAGTTGAGGGATAACCAGGGGCACCCCCGCCCTCTCAGAAGAGAAGGGAATGGGGGAGGGACTCTTGAAGGGGGGACGAGGAAGGGGGAGCAGTGATAGGAATGTAAAATGAATAAACAGAAGTTAATGGAAAATATCAAAATTGTGATAAGTATACTGAAGTGTAACTCTCCACGACTGATGACTTCTGGTGGGGATGCAGATGGATGTCTCAGTTTTCTTTAAGGGGATGGCCACTGAGAGTTTGAGCCTGCTTCAGTGAGCATATGGGCGAAACAAATTAGACCTCCCTTCTTCTCCTTCTTCTTCTTCTTCTTCTTCTTCTTCTTCTTCTTCTTCTTCTTCTTCTTCTTCTTCTTCTTCTTCTTCTTCTTCTTCTTCTTCTTCTTCTTCCTTCTCCTTCTCCTCCTCCTCCTTCTCCTTCTTCTCCTTCTTCCTCCTCCTCTTTCTCTTCCTTTTCCTTTTCTTTTCTTCTTCCTCCCTCCCCCCCCCCTCCCCCTTCCCTCTCTTCCTCCCCCTTCCTCTCTTCCTCCTTCTCTCCCCTCCTCTTTCTCCTCCCCCTCTCCCTTCTCCCCCTTCCTCTTCCTCCAACTCCTCCTTCTTCTTCTTCAAGGAGACCACAAGGGTGGGTGCAGACTTGGGAGAACTTGGAAGTGAATGTGATTGGAATGCATGATGTCAAGTTCTCAAATAATCAATAAAAGGTATTTTGTGGGAGGAAAAAATATTGACCAAGACAAATACCAAGTGGTTAGTCCTAAAAGCACATATATACAAAATGGATTCATTGGGTTGTAGTGTGTGTGTGTGTGTGTGTGTGTGTGTGTGTGTGTGTGTGTGTGTGTGTGAATAATAATTAAAAAGAAAACAAGAAAGATAATACATGAGAGTAGAAGGAAGGCTTGGAGACAGGAGGAGAAACTGTGAGAGAGGGCCAGTATATCATAACAGATACTAAAGATGACCAAAGTACAGTACAAACACGTATGCAACGTCATAATGAAACCCACTATTCTCTACAATTAATAAATGCTAATGAAATGTTTTTAAGGAAAACATAAATAAAACTTCCTTCTCCTAGACCAGTTCATCAGCACATATATATCTCATGTCCTTGCTCTGTCGGTTTCCACTCCTGAAATCAGCTCTCCTAACTACAAACATCCCTTTGGTCTAATAATACTGTCTGCCCTCAAAACATGTTCTCTATAAATAGTGTAAGTTTTTAGACAGAGAATACCAGTGTGCCTAGTAGTATAGAGAGATGCTTAGATTCAGATTGAGCACCTCAATTTGGATCCTGAGAGAGGTGCACAGGCAGAGGAGGACTGGACACATGGGTATCTGTCAACAATTCTGAGGTTCTATAGAGAAAGTCCCACTTATAACTGCCTCTCCTGTGCCCAGTCAGATCCCACATGTGAAACAGCATACACGGCTTGTCTCTCACAGCACAGTTATACAGACCCAGGGTTTTACAGATCATCTCCATTCATTTTACAAAGAGAAAAAGAAAGGACTAAGTAACAAAGTCCACCAAGAGATAGTAAGCAGAAGCTTATTTAGAGCTTGCAAAGGAGTCAGCTGCTATCTCTTGGTAAAGACTTAAGCTGAAGAGTGTGAAAACTTTAAGGTGATTAAAAGGTAGGCTTCAGTGCTGTCCCCTTTTTTTAACATCCCAAATGCCACTTGATTGGAGGTTGTTAGTGTGAGCTAACTAGAAGCAGGACATACAATATGACTGATTTAGGTGCTCCTTGGCTTTTGTTGAATGACCCAAATGGAAAACAAAAGTAAAGTTAATGGATAACAGTAGTCACTGACCAACCCTTGACCCATGTGGGCCAGTTGCTGCATGGATTGTTGTTTGGCCTTCTAGGCTGGTGTTTGTGGAAACTGGAGGTAAGAGATCTATGTGACATCTCTCTCTCTCTGTTTGTGTGTGTGTGTGTGTGTGTGTGTGTGTGTGTGTGTGTGTGTACCTGTCTGTTATTTTTTTTTCTTTAACTCCTTTACTGAGCCCTGATTTTTATAGCAGGCACTGATCAGGTGCTAGGGGTTCCAAGCAAACAAAGCTCTCCTCCTTTGTGGAGATCATGATTTGAGAGTTAACAAAAAGCTACACCAACTGATGCAGTAAATTTCGCACGTCTGCTAGAGATTTGCTTGATTCAGGGAGCTGGCAGATGCCCAGCTCTCTTGTCTCTATCTTTATGCTTGAATCTTTTTCCAGAACCTTGAAATTCGGATCTTCTAGAGCCCCAGCAGGGCATACAGTGCTGTACAGCTGCATAGGACCATGGGCAGAATGAATAGCCCTAGCTAAAGACTCTCAGAAGCTGGTTCTTTTTTTTTATTGGATATTTCTTTATTTACATTTCAGCTGTTATTCCCTTTCCTGGTTTCCTGTCCATAAGCCCCCTATCCCCACCACTTCCCCTTTTTCTATAAGGATGTTCCCCTCTCATCCACCACCTATCCCCTCCCCAACACTTCCACATACTGGGGAGACCAACCTTGGCAGGACCAAGGGCTTCTCCTTCCTTTGAGCCCAATAAGGCCATCCTCTGCTACATATGCAACTGGAGCCATGGGTCAGTCCATGTATAGTCTTTGAGTAGTGGTTTAGTCCCTAGGAGCTCTGGCTGGCTGGCATTGTTGTTCTTATGGGTTTGCAAACCCATTCAGCTCTTTCAATCCTTTCTCTAATTCATCCAACAGGGATCCTGTTCTCACTTCTGTGGTTTGCTGCTAGCATTCGCCTCTGTATTTGACATGCTCTGACTGTGTCTCTCAGGAGACATCTATATCCAGTTCCTCTCAGCATTCACTTCTTAGCTTCATCAATCTTACCTAGATTTGGTGGCTGTATATATATTGCCACATGTGGGGCAGGCTCTGAATGGCTGTTCCTTCAGTCTCTGCTCCAAACTTTGCCTCCATATCCCCTCCTATGAATATTTTTGTTCCCCCTTTAAGAAGGAGTGAAGCATCCGCACTTTGGCCATCCTTCTTCTTGAGCTTCCTGTGGTCTATGAATGGTATCTTTGGTAAATCGAGCTTTTGGGCTAATATCCACTTATCAATGAGTGCATACCATGTGTGTTTTTCTGTAATTGGGTTACCTCACTCAGGATGATTGAGTTTTCTAGTTCAATCCATTTGCCTATAAATTTCATGAAGTCATTGTTTTTAATAGCTGAGTAGTACTCCATTGTGCAGATGTACCCCTTTTTCTGTATCCATTCCTCTGTTGGAAGGTATTTGAGTGTTTTCCAGCTTCTGGCTATTATAAATAAGGCTGCTATGAACACAGTGGAGCATGTGTCTTTGTTATATATTGGAGCATTCTTTTGGGTATATGTCAAGGAGAGGTATAGCTGGGTCCCCAAGTAGTGGAATGCCAAATTTCCTGAGGAACCTCCAGACTAATTTTCAGATTGGTTGTACTAGTTTGCAATCCCACCAACAATGCAGGAGTGTTCCTCTTTTTCTACGTCCTTGCCAGCATCACTTGTCCCCTGAGTTTTTTATCTTAGCTGTTCTGACTGGTGTGAGGTGGAATCCGAAGGTTTTTTGATTTGCATTTCCCTGATATGATTTGCATTTCCCTTCAATATTCCTCAGATGAGAATTTTTTGTTTAGCTCTGTACCCCATTTTTAATAGGGTTATTTTGCTCTCTGGAGTCTAATTTCGTGAGTTCTTTGTATATTTTGGGTAGAAGTCTTCTATCAGATGTGGATTTGTAAAGATCTTTTGCCAATCTGTTGGTTTCTGTTTTGTCCTAATGACAGAGTCTTTTGCCTTACAGAAGCTTTACAATTTTATGAGGTCACATTTGTCGGTTCCTGATCTTAGAGCATAAGTCATTGGTGTTTTCTTAAAAAATTTTCCCAATGCCCATGTGATTGAGACTCTTCCCCACTTTTTCTTCTATTAGTTTGAGTGTATCTGGTTTGATGTGGAGGTTTTTGGTCCACTTGGACTTAAGCTTTGTACAGAGCGATAAGCACGTGTCAATTTGCATTCTTCTACATGCTGACCTCCAGTTGAACCAGTACCATTTGTTGAAAATGCTCTTTTTTCCATTGGATGGTTTTAGCTCCTTTGTAAAAGATTAAGTGACCATAGGTGTGTGGGTTCATTTCTGGGTCTTCAATTCTATTCCACTGGTCTATCTCTGTCTCTGTACCAATACTATACAGTTTTTTTTATCACTATTGCTCTGTAATACTGCTTGAAGTCAGGGATGGTAATTCCCCCAGAAGTTCTTTTATTGTTGAGTAAAGTTTTCAGTATCCTTGATTTTTTGTTATTCCAAATTAATTTGCAAATTGCTCTTTCTAACTCTATGAAGAATTGAGTTGGAATTTTGAAGGGGATTACATTGAATCTGAAGATTGCTTTTTGCAAAATAGCCATTTTTACTATAGTAATAGTGCCAATCCATGAGCATGGGAGGTCTTTCCATATTCTGAGATCTTCGACTTCTTTCTTCAGAGACTTGAAGTTCTTGTCATACAGATCTTTCACTTGCTTGGTTAGAGTCACACCGACGTACTTTATATTCTTGGTGACTATTGTGAAAGATGTCCTTTCCCTAAATTCTTTCTCAGTCTGTTTATGCTTTGAGTAGAGGAAGGTTACTGATTTGGTTGAGTTAATTTTTTACCCAGCAACTGTGAGCAGAGGGTAGTCTCCTCTGATTTCTCAGGATTGTCCACACTTCTGAGGGTCCAGCTCTCTCCCCCATGGGATTTGGGTGTGGGGAACTGTTTGGCCCATTCAATTCGGTCGTGGGCACAGACCAGAACCTCGGGTACTGGCGGCTGTCTGTTCCTATATCCCTGTGTCCAGAGGCACTGTACAGTTACCCTTGGACCAGGGATGTGGGCAGAGGTGTGCAGAGGTATCAGTCTGTCCTGCAGTCTCCGGATGTCTGCACTCCTGGGTGTTCAGCTCTCTTCCCCCACGGGATTTGCATAACTGGTTATATTAAGGCAATCATCTGAAGTAGGATCACATTCCCTCTGTCATTTTGGGGAAAATGCTTGAACGGCCACAAAATGAGAAACAACTGCATTTAGTTTTCAGAAATTCAGATATGACAAATGGCCTTTCTTTTAAAAAGTATTCTGGATAACATGTAAGAGTCTTCCAATGATACTACTGCCTCTCAATGAGAAATGATGGATTTTTCTGAAGAATTCCAAACTTCAAAGTATTTCCTGCTTAACACCCAACACACACACACACACACACACACACACACACACACTTCCCCTATAGCTTAAATGTTTGTTGATCTCATGTATACAAAAAAAGTCTCCAATGGTGAAAAAATAATAGTTAACATCAAATACAAAATTGCCACATTAAGACATTAAGGTATATTAAGAAACCAGACTTTTAGTTAAATACACACCTTTAAATTACCTCTTCTTTAGTGGCTGAAAGTTATTGTATCTTTTTGCTTCCATATTTGGACTCCACAGTAAAATGTGGTCATAAACAAAATATACTGAAACTTTCTGTGAAATTAGTGACATGCAAAACTCTGGGTTCTGAAGATCTATGGAAGCCAGTGGTCTTTATAAGCAAGTTTTGTTGTAATTTTGATGATATAACACTTATTACATAAATGTAATACAATCAAAATCACCTGATATGAGTAAATACTGAATTATTTTAGTGCCCGGAGCTGAAGGTGGGACCAACCAGGAGCTAATAACCTAAAGAAGACAGCTGGTCTATCAGCATTCTCAGGAGTCCTTGACTTCTGAGAAACTCTCCTCTTTCTAGCACATTTAGCTATGCTTAAAATTCATAATCTTTTTGAAACATTAACTTGCACGACACATGTAATTTAAATGAATACTCCTCCCTCCAAAAGACAAAAACTCAGGACCTCTTTATAAAAATGTATCAAATTTATGTCAATGTTTAGTTTCATTTTTATTAAGATTGACAATTATTGTAACTTAAAATTGTCAGAGGTGCAGAAAACAGTAATAAGCAATTAAATCCTGCAATGGGTGTTGCAGGGTGCAATGGGTGGTCACGCATTTAGAAAAGCCGTGTTTAATAGTCCCATGTCTGTACTAATCCTGGAAGGTCCCCAGCTTTGTACTTCTGCCATTTATTGCAGTCCCTGCAATCACGGTTATGCCCATAAAAATGGTTCCAAATTCAAAGTCTTATTAGGTTTTAAATCATGAAGTATGACTTCATAAATTTGAAATTTTGATTTTCACTTTGAACCTATATTAAGTAAACAGTAACGGGACATCACTACTGTATTGGTTATGAACAATAAAATAAAAACAAAAACAATTTTTAAAAAGGAAGGAACTGGGTGTAGCAAGCCCAGGAAGAGGCTCCATCCTCACTCTAAACAATAAAATGAGAAGCCCAGTACATTTAAGTAAATGTGATGAAAATTGCATGCTAATTACACAAGTTCCCCTCCCTTTCCTTGTGTCCCATTTGTGAGAGCTGAGCACGGTGTTGCATTCAGGAGCAGCAGCCAGAGACCAGTCACACTGGAAATTTTACCATCTTCCAGAAGACCCTCCAAGAACGAAACCTTCCTCAAATCATCAACAGCCTGACTAATTATTAAGGAAACTTTCCGTTGAGGTCCTCTACCTTGCAGCCTGTCCACTTTTCTGAAATAAAACTCAAAAAAAGTGTGACATTTCTTTTTAACCTTTTGAGACTTACTTAACTGGCCAGAAGTTAAGCATGTTTTCTCTGGTACTCTGGGCCTTTTCACTTTTTCCGAAACCCCTCCTATCCTTTCACCATATGTCTGCTTGCCAATGTCCTTTGCAAACATTCTCTCTCTCTCTCTCTCTCTCTCTCTCTCTCTCTCTCTCTCTCTCTCTCTCTCTCTCTCTCTCTCTCCTTCTTCCTCTTGGAAGCTGCCAAGGTTTACAGCTCACCTGCCCTGGTTTCCGCCTAAGAAGTCCTCCAGTACAATGCTGCCACTTCTCAAGGCAGCAGAAGAGTCTGCACTACCTTTCACTTCTCTTCTCCTGGAATTTGGATTTGTAGTAAGACAGCTCCAATAGGAATCAGACACTGACCGAGTTTTACTGCTTTAGGCCAACGGTGCAATAGACAAAGCATGCAAGCATATACAGCAGTAAACCGTTAGAAACAGCTCTACAAAAAGTAAGAAGAAAGAAACAGCTCTACAATGTTTCCAACAAAAAAAGCTGTAATGTTGTAGCTTCAAAAGATGTGTGATTCTTATGTCATTCTAAATATTAAATTTTTATTTTTATCTAATTTGACATGGCTAAAGAAATCGAACAGTTTTTAGGACCCACGACTTCAATATAAGCAAGACAAGTACTCAATCGGTAGGCAGATCAATGATTTTATTTATTTATTACATTTTATTTATAGGGGGAGGGCACACACACACGCACACACACACACACACACACACAGAGACACACACACAGACACACACACATGCTAAGGTGAGAGGAAAACTTGTAAAAAATTGGTTCTCTCCTTCCATCATATGGGTTTCAAAACTCAAACTCTCAGTGTCAACGTTGATAGCAAACACCTTTACCCAAAAAATTCATCTCAATAACCCAGATAAAAGATTTTCAGACTTTAACTAGAATCAGAATGAAGCTTATGAGGACAAAGAGCTGGGACATATTCCACAGCTACTCGTTTACTTAACCAAAGATTGAAGATTTATAGCTTGTATTACTATATAGTCCATGCTGCCACTCAACGTGAGGTGTTCCTGCCTCAGCTTCTCACGTGCTGGAAAAGTTGCATATCTACTAAGCTCATGAGTGATGTTAATACTGCTGAGCTAGGGCCATGCATGCACAAGCACACCTTTAGATGAAGAGTATCTATGCAAGATCTAAAACATTTTAGAGTCGCCAGCTTCACCATGAAATCCTCGAGTCTCCTAGTTTAAGAAGAATAAGAATCCTTTCCAACTTGACTTAGAAGAATGGTTCCTGTAAAGAGCAGTGAAAAGAGAAAGGGCTAGTCTGCCATCAATCAAGTGATGGTTCTAGAATGTACCATCAGCATTCACAGGAGCATCCATGGTGTAGGCTCAAGCAGTGTCCCTCTTAGATGCCAGACTTGTAAAGTTGTGAGAGATCAGAATTTAAGAATATGCACTGATCGGGTCTCAACAAATCCAGCTAGGCCAAAAGAGTAAGAATTGTCCCATATCGTGTCCATGTCCCATTGTCCAAAATATAAAATGGGATGAAAATTCACCAGGAAAATCTCCATTTAATCATTTTAATTGTTTTCAGATTATTTTTTATTATGTGCTTTTCCGCAGGTATGTATGTGCACCATGTGCATGCCTGGCATCCTCAAAGATCAGAAAAAGGCATAAAATGCCCTGGAACTGGAGTTATTGATGGTTGTGAACCTTCAGGTAAGTGCTTGGAATCAAACATGGGTCCTCTTCAAGTGCATCAAGTGCTTTTAATCATTGAGCCGTCTCTCCAACCCCTTAATTTTTTTAAAGTCGTTTCAGGTTTCAGAGAAAAGGAACAGAAAGTAGAGTTCCATATACTTCACTCCTCAGGTTTCTTTTGTTAAAAACCCTAGTGCAGTACAACTTGATATATATAGATAGAGATAGAGATAGAGATAGAGATAGAGATAGAGATAGAGATAGAGATAGAGATAGAGAGATAGATAGATAGATACATAGATAGATAGATACATAGATACATAGATACATAGATACATAGATACATAGATACATAGATAGATACATAGATAGATACATAGATAGATACATAGATAGATAGATACATAGATAGATACATAGATAGATACATAGATAGATACATAGATAGATCGATCATGGGGATTTACATGTAACATGTAAATAAAATGCGGATTTGGAGGTAAGCAAGCCAAAAATCTGAAATTGTAATAATAAAGGCTACAGCCAGGACTGACCTGGGAGTATATGTCAATCACTGAAGATCTAGAGCCTTGGTTTTCACATGTGGTACCCAAATAGGATACAGTTAGAGACACAGGCCATCTCATTGCCCTCACCACCTTGTGAGCCAATAGATAAAGAAAATAATCCCGGAACTAATTAAAGAAACAAACTCTCCCTGTTGTACAGAGGGTAAAGATGCAGCCTGGCCTCCACTTTGGCTCTGTTTGGAACAAGATAAGGGGGAAAAGTCCTATCTCTGGAGAATCCCTGAGCAAATATAGCACTCCAGTGTGATAAGCCTGAAATCTATACTCTCTAACTTGAAAAGTTCCAGGCCAAACGTTTATTACAAAGAGGCCTTAGAGTTATTTCTACCAATGAAATATATGTATGGTAACTACTCCAATGAGAGGCACAAGTGTGTGCTCTGGAGGCCCCTGACCTAGGTTTCTGAGGATCAGGAGTAGTCTCCCTCAGAAGCAGAATTCAGAGATCTGAAGGATTGAGAGGTATGGCTGCCTAGTTCTACCAGATAATCAGTAGCTAGCAAAGCCTGAGAAAATGTCTGACTGCATGTACCCCCTGGGGGCAGTGCAGAGGACAATCAGCCTCCACCGATTACATGTTCCCACTCAGAAATGTACTTCTATGCAAACACTATGAATAAGTCAGAATAATTTTGAGTCTTCAATAGAAAAAAACAAATTGGCAGCTAATGGCATTGAAGTACGTTGTGCAGTGATATTAGATGGATGGGGGCAATGGTCATTTGTCCTCACACCTTAAGCCAATACATCCCTTACTTAAGGCCTCAGCTATGTGTCTAGCTGCCTGGCCTCCCTGGACTCATTTGGCAAATCTGGTTTCTTAACTTCCTCTGCAGTTCTGTGAAATATCCTGTATCTTTCAAAAAAAATCCCAACCAGCTGGTGTCACCGGGGTTATATTCCACGTTTTGAGACTAAAAGGCCTTTTAATAAGGAAATATCCAGAAGGGAAGCTGAGGGAAGCAGGAGGCAGTGGGGAAGACATTCCAGGTGTGCCCATGCTCTCTCTCTCATGCTCCACATCTGGTTACAATTCTCCACTCTCCTCTTGTTCCTCTGCAGTACTTTTAAATCCCTTCTCATCCTTATCTGTTGTTTTATTAAGAGCAAGAATAAACCTACTCGTTCTGAGGTCAACTGCTTTGCAAAAGCCACATTTAAAGGAATAAAACCAAATATTAAGCCTCTAATGTCAACAAGCAAAAAGGCCAAATCAGATTCTGCGGGGAAACCTCTTAAAATAACATCACATCCCAAAATACTTCCCAAGCCCAACAAGTAAAAGGCATCCTTATTACCAATGTTTAATAAATGGGAGGGTTATAATTTATATTTTGAACTGTCACAGGTATGCCAGAGGTCAGCCTTCTGTGGGATACACAAATGCACAGATGTGGGAACAGACAGCCCTTGTCAGTGGAGGCTACAAAAAGACAAGTCTGTAGCCTGTCTTATAAAATTCATTTTACAGTTTTGCATTTTCAAATGACTATAGCTTTCATGTGTGATTACCTTTGCTTTCAACACAGATAAGTGGCCATATCCTTATTTTATGCTCTGTCTTTGCTTGGAACCCTGCTGTGTAATTTAACATTATTATTGTGGGAAGTCATTGTCATGGTATGCTAATAGTCTATTACAGACGCTCTCAATCCACCAACGTGATGCTTAGGGGTATTCCAAAGGTTTGGAATTTTGTGTTTTTGCATCTCATGGCGACAAAATGGGCTTCTGTACTGGTCTTCCTTCCAAGCACAATACCTTTGAGCTAAATTTCCAAACCCAAATTCTTCCTTTTTTGTTGTTGTTTTTTCGGTGGTGGTGTATTGTGGTGTTGTTGTTGTTGTTGTTGATGGAGGTTTTTTGCTTTGGTTGATTTTGGTTTTTGTGGTTTTTAGGGGGTTGGTTGGTTGGTTAGTATTTTGTTTTTCATAGACATGGTACCACACCAGCTATAACTACTGTTGAGATAAAACTCAAATAACTAAACAACATGAAGGTAGAAGTCAGTAGTGATCATTACAGATGAGTACATTATAGATGAGATCAGACCTGTCAATGCACGGGAAGTAAGTCAGTAAGACAGAGAAACCATCAGCATCCATGAAATGCGCCTTCAGGCAAAAAGAAAGCTGGACTCCAGATAACAGGAGAGTACTTTGTCATGGCAGGAAGACCAATACAGAATCCCATCCTGCCCAGTTTACCAATCCCAGGTCGTTAAGAAATCCTTTGCCGAGGACTCTTCCGGTCCATAAAAGTCCATCAGAAGCTAAAGCAATGATAGAATGCACGCTTAGCCTGCCCGCACAGACGCGAGAGACACAACAAAAAAGATTTGAGTCCTCGGAGAAGAGTCATGAAAGTGTAGAACTTTTAGGAAGCTTACATCTCCGCTTTGGTCTGTATGCACCTCGACCCGGAAGCTTGACCTTCCACCAAAGGACTGTGGAGACCAACAGGCTGAAGTGGAGGCCCGAGAACTAAAAGACTCTTCTCCGCCCCACTGAGCAGCGCATTATTTCAAAGGAGTTGATCTCAGAAGGAAAATGGGTCAAATTTGGAAAAAAAAAAAAAAAAACAACAACAACAACTTACATGAACCCCACCGGTAAAACTAGAACCTGGGAAACAGTGAGGCTTACGACCAGGAAGGGAAAATCTGCTGATGCGGCGTCAGTCATACCAGTCCTGCAAAGAACGCTTCATCATGAGTGCATTATTCTGGTGAAGCAGTTCCGCCCGGATGGGCGCTACTGTCTGGAGTTCCCAGCAGGGCTCATCGAAGAGGGCTGCACTTCGGGAGCTGGAGGAAGAAACTGGCTAGAAAGGTGACATTGCCGAATGCTTTCCAGCTGTGTGTATGGATCCAGGCTTGTCAAACTGCACATGTTGTGATGGTGACCATCAATGGAGATGACACAGGAAATGTAAGGCCAAAACCCAAACCAGGGGACGGAGAATTTGTGGAAGTGTTTACTTTACCAAAGAATGATCTACTGACGAGACTTAACGCTTTGAGTGCAGAAGACCGTCTTACAGTGGACGCCAGGGTCTACGCCTACGCTCTGGCGCTGAAACATGCCAGCTCCAAGCCCTTCGAAGTGCCCGTCCTCAAATTTGCAGGCCAAGGAGGACAATGGCCATGCTTTGTAAATGAAACCGTGAGGCCTTTACTCTTCAATGTATTCAATTAAGTTTAATGTAGATCATAAATAGGCTTTTTCATAAAATAAAAGCAGCACAGACTGCATGTGGTATGGAATTATAATTACAGAGAGAATGTAACCTTCATTTAAACTTGTTAATACTCATGGAAATGAACGTATAGTTAGGTATGTTTAAATTTCTTATACCTCACCTAGCCTAGAAGGTGAGGGTATTTCTCAGGAATAGACTCGAGCTCCAAATTAGGTCAACTATTTCTGCCCTCAATTCCTAAAATAAAAATTATGTACTTAAGTCTGCAGATAGCTATTTATTAGACACAGTTTAAAAATTAGAAGGTTGGGTTTCTGTTTTGTTTTGAGACAGGGTATCACTGTGTAGCCCTGGCTAGCCTGGAACTTATTTTGTAGACCAGGCTGGCTTTGAACTCAAGAGATTCATCTGTCTCTGTCTCTCCAAAGTTCTGGGAATGAACACATGGCGAAATAAAAAAAAGAAGAAGAAGAAGAAGTCCTTTGACATCTAGAAGTATGCTAACAAAGCGCACACACACATACAGCAAGTTCTGGGTAGTTTCAATGTTTCAGAGGCATCAAACTCATAATGTGACAGCTTATGACAAGGCAACAGGGCTGATTCTGACCATCCTGGAGTTTTTAAAGAGAAGCTGCCAAAGATAATTGCAGCTAAAAAATATTTACCAGAATGAATCTAATATAAATGAAATATATTTGTTTGGGAAGCAAAGGCCAGATCTTACTTAGATCCATTCAGCCAGGCAAACAATGGCAGGCAAAGATTCAGGGCACTTATAAAGTGGCTAATGTTGCTTTGGGGAAATGTTATGGAGTCCAACCATGGCCTTTCTTTCCTAAGTCTTACAAAGTGAACAATGAGCTCATTATCAGTTAATTGATGCACATTAATTTCTTTCATTAATGTGTATATACATGTCATGCACATGTGTGCATGTATCACCTGAGACTGACCCTGCCTTAACAGTCATGGGCTAAAGTCCAAATACTAACAATATGCCATGTGTTAAACGTGTAAATTACGATAATGAACTTAGCCTTACCAGGTTTGAGGAATGATTTAGGGATGCACTCAATTATTTTAAAATCCAAATTAAGGCTTTTCCTAATTAACCAAACTCTAGAGCAGACAACAGTGTAGGTGAGCATGTTTCAGTCACTATCATTACAAGTAGGCCTTCAGAGCATCAGGATGGTTTGAAGATGGGTTTGATTTGTGTCATTCCTCAGACGAGAAAATACTACAGGTAAAATGATACTCCATTCCAGATTCCCAGTACCTGGCAATGTTCTAACAAGACCCAGATGACCTTGTTGCAGATCTGCTGCCGAATCCACACTGAGTAGATAAATCCAGAGACAACAACCACATCCAGAGCATCCAGCTCATGACGAACATTTACGAAAGGCTGACAAAGGCCCTGAACCTGGCTAAACACTCTAAGAGTCTAAATGCTACCTGGATCATCACTTCGTCTTGGAATGAAGCCCCACAGTATTATGTGGTGTTTATAAGAATTGCTGAGGACATAAATGAACACCTTCAGGGCTTTACTAAGGATTCTGCTGTAACAAGAGATGAGGGTGTAACTCTGTGGTAGACTGCTTGCCTACCATGTACAAGGCCCTGGGTTTCACCCTCACTAACACACACATCAAAAGAGCAAGAAACTAGCTGGTTGTGATGGCTCCCATCTGTAATTCCAACACTTGGGAGACTGAGGCAGGAGGAGTACCGAGGTATCCTAAGCCACAAAGTTATTTCCAGACTAGACTGTGCTGTGGAGGAATGCAGCTAGAGAAGGGCCCTGGGGAAGAACATAGTGAGAATTGAAGCTTGTTAGAACTGTGCTGAGGGGCTAGCCAATGGAGAGATGACTGAACTAGAAGAAGAAAGAGGAGAGGAGGGAAAGGAGGGAGGGAGGGAGGAGGGGAGAGAGAGAGAGAGAGAGAGAGAGAGAGAGAGAGAGAGAGAGAGAGGTTGTGGCAGAGAAAGAACCTATACCCAAGGAACCAAGAAAATTCACTGCCAAAGATATATCCAACAGCGTCAAGCAGATTCTAGAAGAGATGGAAATTAATTGTGAAAGATACAAGCTGAACGAACATTCAAGATGTTCTTGTTTACTGTGCAGACCATATAATGAAAAACAAACAGATAACTTCCTAAAGAACACTGTGTCTGCATGCCAATGCCCAGTGCCTTCTACAGACTGTTCTGGAGCCTCATCAAAAGAGAGAGAACCTAATGGCTCCGTCAAATGGCATCCCAGCAATTAACTGTAGTTCAATGCTTCAATCATTTCTCAGGTCAAGTGTAGGTTGGAATGTATGCATTAATAGTGACTAGTCACACAATCGTTCTGGTTTTCACTTTTATATAATATTCACTAAATTACACGAGCAAATAATACTTTATTACAATATAATTTTATGGCTGATCCCGGCCCACAGCTCCCTACTCCCAAACCCCGTGGGACAGAGAGCTGATCGCCCAGATGTGTGGGCAATCCTGAGACTGCAGGGCAGGAGAGACCGCCACCTCTGCCCACCTTTGCCCACATCCTTAGCCCAAGAGGAAACTGTATAGTGCCTCTGGGCATGGGAAGATTGCAGCAGTCAAGCTGCAGGAACCCTGTGGTCCAGACTGTGCCCTGATCTGAAAGGACCCGGTCAAACAGCTCCCTGCACCCAACTCCTGTGGGAGGGAGAGCTAGTCCTTCAGAGGGGCAGACACGCCTGGGAAACCAGAGGAGACTACTCTCTGCCCACATTCCTGACTCTAGAGGAAAACACCTAGCGCCATGTGGGACCCCTGCGCACAGGGACCCAGTAGAAGTAGGGGTAGGCCCTTCTGAAAGCTAGCCCCGAGGAGCAACTTCAGGCCCATGTACAGCAGGGCTTGGTCATGAAATGCAGAAAGCTTTAAGAGGTTGGGCCTAGAAGGCCTTGTTGTCATTGAGGAATTGGAAGACGCTGGAGTCTTCCTTTTCTGGTCTCCCTCCCTTGGCTGTGAAGTGAGCACCTTTGCTCCACCCTTCCCTCACTACAGATCCAAAACAGCAAGGCCGAACGCCATGGCCTGAAAACTCTCACTGTGGCCAGGACAAGTATTTCTCTTCATAAATGTTCCACACAGATATTTGTTCCCGTGACAGAAAGCAAAACACTTGCCCTGACTGTACTCAGCTCCACTCGTCGGAGTCATCATTCCCCCTAGATGAGCAATTCCAAGTTCCAGGGGAGATCAAAAAGAAGGTGTTCTCAAGTTAGTTTTACCCTCCACGGGCACAGAAGGAGCAGGTTCCAGGACTCAGCCACCTTGGGCTGATTCACAGCGAGGCAATCATCTGTGTGCAGCCTGGGTTTTGTCTTGCCTCCTATTAGAATCTTGTTCAGCAAGTGGAATTCAGAACTCTGCTATGCCTGAGATTCAGTTTCTATAAATACCCCAGGAATTAATTAGGAAACTTAACACACATTTTTAAAAGATGATTTCTCTTCTAACTCAGACATCCCCACTGATCTGTCCCTGAGATGTCACAGGCAATTTGAGTGTCAATGTAATGAGGGTCTCATTTGAGAGCAGCCAGAGAACTAAGAGCTGAAGTTGATTTTGTAGATAAATACACAGGGCATCTGTAGAAATCCAGAGATTTCTGTCTCTCCCAAAATTCTTGCTGAAGGTAAGAGGGCATCGCCTTCTGGTTCGTGTAGAAAGCAGCTGTAGTAGTTAGTCTGCGCTCACTTTCACTTCCACACAGAAACCAATAGGAGAAAATAGCTTCTAAAAAAAAAAAAAAGAAGAAAAAGAAAATAGCTTTAGCTCCCTTCTGTATTGGGGACCCAGGCACCAGGTTGATGTCATGCCGTCTAAAACAGTAACACCCTTGCGCCATTGGGAAGGGCTTCAACTTTCTCCACGAGGCAAAATAAGCACATTCAGCTAAATTCCGTAGAACTATTCACACCCACTGAGACGCTTGTTTCTTTAAACAGCTGCTGTCTTGAAGATACCATCTTGAAGAGAAAAATAACTATTTACCCCGCCATTGCTTCTGAAGAGCAGTGCTGTGCCTGTTTGAGCTGTTTGTGCCATTACCATGGTGATCATCTTTCTCTGCAGAGGCGCACACTAGAACGCATGCTCCATTGCTTTCAGGGAGACACAAGCGAGCCATCCTTTCCCACTCAATGAACCCTAACAGACCCAGCAAGCGTAAACCGAATCAGAAATAAAGATGGACTAATATTGTCATTTTAATTTTTCTCTGGTTGCTTTTTGAGCTTTCCCTCTGAGTGCAATTTTCTTTAGTGCTTGCTACAATTTACTTTTTAAAATAAATGTGCGTTTATGAATAAGTTTATGAGCACTCTGTGCATTAATGAAAAAGGGATAAGTCAGGACAGGACGGAACATCACCTGCTGTCCCAGAAGGATGACCCCTTCTCATACTGCCACCTGGTGGTAGCATACCTAAAGTTCAAAGACAAGAATGAAATTCACTCAGAATCTCCCTTCCGTCTAGGGAAAAAAATAGCAATAAAGTTTTAATATGAGATTATATTCAAGACAGTCATATTGTAACATGAGATATGAATACAAATAAGCGAGATATGGGATGGACTATTTAAAAGTTAGCATCATTCCTCGAAGGTAGACAAGAGAAGGTTAACAAAAGCAAAGAACATATGCAAAAGCCACGTGGAAACCTACTACTTTATAATCTAAATGTCCATGTGTGAGAGAGAGGGGAGCATGAGAGAGGGGGGGAGATCTTGGAATAAAGGTAACCTGTGTGGGTATTGGGAAGTTATAGATTTTAGTAGAAATCCCAGTGCCGGGTTCAGGACACTCCCATATGAGCTGTTGGCCAGATCAGTCCCAGAGGCTCCCAAGACGTCGGTATATTGCCATTGCTGGTTATTGCCACACAATTAAATGAAAATAAGACCGTATTGCTAAAGATACCATGCACTTTGGTTTCAGGACACAGAGAAATCAAGCTAGAGCTGAGCACAAAGGGAGAAAGCTCTAGACAGCATTCCGAGAAAAAAAAAAAAAAAGATCTCTGCATACAAAAGATCCTGAGTCGTATAACACAGCTAACTGTGAACAACCAATTTTATTGTCCAGGCACCCAGGGGCAGCTTCTCTAAGTTCCTTTCCATTGTTTTATGTACACAATAAACTAGCAATCAGCCATCAAGAAGTACAAAATCCATGAGGCTAGAGAGATGGCTCAATAGTCAAGAGCATTGGCCGCTCATCCAGAAGACCTGGGTTTGATTCCCAGTACCCACATGACAGCTGACAACTGTCTGTAATTCCAGCTCCAGGTATTTCTGCACAACCTCCTGACTCCTTGGGCACCAGGCATGCCTATGGCTCACACGCATACATGCAAGCAAAACACTTACACACATAAATAATTTTTTCAAGAAGTACAAAAATGATGCTGCTTGCAGGAAAATGGACAGAACTGAATGAAGACCATCATATTGAGCAAAATAAGTCAGACTCAGGAACTCAAGTATCACATAGTTCCTACCACAAGCAGACTCGGGTTTAAAGGTGAGGAAGGGGAACTGTTTTAGAACAGGAAGAAGTCCAACAGGAGGAAGGAGTGAAGAGGAAGTAATGGCAGACAAATATGACCAAAGGACATAATGCACGTGTGTGAAAATGTCACATGATATAGGCTAATAAGAATGTAAAAATAAGTAAAATCCACCCACTGTGTGATCAAGCTCCAGGAGCAGTAAAATACATGCCTTTGGGTTAGAATAACAATAGTTAGAATGTGATGACTTGAACACATCACTTCCCTGTTGTACGAGGAATTTATTTTAATAATATATTTGTGATTAAAAACGACAAAAACACTGTGTAGTGGTGCACAAATTTGGGGAGGTGGGCTGAGGCAGGGGGATTTCTGTGAGTTTGAAGGCAGCAGTTCAAAGCAAGGACCAAGCAGGACTACTGAGCCAGAATGATCTGTCTCAACAAACCAGCTAGAAACTGACGTTTTAGTCAAATCAAATACTCTCTCCTTAAAGAAATTCAAAACCCAGTCAGCAAATGAACTCAAGTTTGGGGACAGTTAAAAGCTGGAATTTCTCCTCTTGGAGAAGAAATGGGAGTGACAACTCAGAAATCCAAGATCCACATTGATCATCATGCTTCTATCCCTGTGTTACATATTCAGCCAAAGCTGCAGTAACTGCCTTATTATAGTTTCTCTCTCTCTCTCTCTCTCTCTCTCTCTCTCTCTCTCTCTCTCTCTCTCTCTCTCTCTCTCTCTCTGTATAAGTAGCCTGAATCTATATGTGTACCATGTGAATGCAGTGCCTGTGGAGACCAGAAGAGGGCAATGGATCCACTGATCCAGTGATAGCCACTTGTGAGGCACCATGTAGGTGGGAACCCAACCTTGATCCTCTGCAAGAACAACAAGGGCTCTTAACCCCTGAGCATCGTTCCAGCCCCATCATTTGCAGGCTGTTTTACACAGACTGTGGCTACGTTTTTGTTCAGCGTCATTAATAAATCCTAATCCCTGTTCTCCACCTCACTGCGCAAAAGTTACACATAGAGGAAAACAAATCATTATAACAAAGTTCAAATAAGCCCCGCAAGGCTGACTCTCCTCAAGACTCAAGAGAAAAATCCTCCGGGATTCATTAAAAGTTGACTTTTCCTTAACAACCTTGGAGGATTCTGGGCTGAATGATGCAACACCAGGGAAAGCTCCTGAGTTGATGTTACCACAGAGACCGTTGCCTTGGAGACTTCATTTCAAATGTGTTTCAAAATTATTAGAACATCAGTTGGTGTTGTTTTTCAATTATTTTATTCCTATTGAGTTAAAAGTCGCATAGCATAAAATTCACCATTTTAAGCATTTTAGAGTTTTCATCCCTGGACTCTTAGTACATCTATAATGCTGTACGATGATAAACACTATTTACTTCCAAAACATTCCCACCCCAACCCCAAAATACCTGTGCCTATAGCACAGCCATTCCACGCTGCCTGTTACCTCCAGCCCATGGAAAGCAGTGGCTCAAGCCTACTATGAATGCAGTAACATCTAAACAAACGTAAAGCCTCTGTGGCCTTCACGCTGGTTTCAGTCAATTAGCATGAGTAGACCTCACATCCTCATTACCTTTTTTTTTTTTTTTTTTTTTTGACAGAATGTCATCTAGACCAGCTTGGCCCAGAACTAGGTAACAAGATTGACCTTGAACTGCTGATCCTCTTGACTCCTCTTGCTGCGATTACAGGTGTGCATCACCAGGCTTGTCTTCGTTCCTCTTTATAACTGAATTGCATCTCGTTATGGAGCTACTACATTTTACTTGTCCATTTATTAGTGTGTGGTCAAGTGAGTTGTTTCCACTTTTAAACAGTCACAAATAACGGTACCGGAAAGTAAGCCAAAGATGCAGGCTTGGGACCTACACAGGCCTCCTGTGAGCGGTGCTCAGTCTAAGTGTGCCTGAGGCCTTCTAGGCAGACAACATGACTAAGCTGGTAAAGGTACCTGCTAGGCAAGCCTGAAGACCAGAGTTCAATCCCCGGGACCCACTTAAAAGGTAGAAGGAGAGAACTGACTCCACAGAGTTATCCTCTGGCCTCCATATTCTCATATACATAAGCATGCATGCGTGCACATGCACACACACACACACACACACACACACACACACACTAAAATAAAATAAGCATTCTATAATGATGAAAAGTAACAATGGCATGTAACCTTCTAATTTCTCATGATCACATGAAACTTTGTGAAGTCTTGATTTACCTGAGTATCCTATTCTCCATTCTCTCCTCCCCTGCCTTCTAGTTAAGGTATCATTTATCCTACCTTGCTTCAGGCTACAACTAATATAACCACATTTAATGACTTTCAGGTCCCACACCCTTATTCCCATTCTACAAGGTCATCTCAGCCCTTTGAGCGACTCTCATACATACACAATGGAATACTACTCACCTCTGAACATAAAACAAGAACCCACTACACTAAGTAAAAGGAGTCATGTGCAAAAAGGCAACCATTCTCATGGCTTCTCTTATATGTGGAATTAAGGCGAAATTAACTGTGTAGGAACAGAATAGAATGGAACAGAGTAGTGGTCACTGCAGGTGGGAGAAGGCTGCAACAGGGACACATGGGTCAAGACGTACAAATTTGTAGTGCTATAAAATGAACAAATATAAAGAAATAATGTAGAGCAGAAAGACTGTAATTTTTTTTAAAAGCCAGAGAATAGTGTCATGTGCCTTTAATCCCAGCATTTGGAAGACAGAGGCAGGCAGATCTCTGAGTGCCAGACGAACCTGGTCTACAGAGTTCCAGGAAAGTCAGGGATACACAGAGAAACACTGTCTCAAGAGAAAGGGAGGAGGAGGAGGAGGAGGAGGAAGAGGAGGAGGAGGGGGAGGAGGAAGAGCAGGAGGAGGTTGGGGAGGAGGAGGAAGAGGAGGGGGAAGAGGAAGAGAAGGGGAGGAGGAGGGGAAGAGGAGGAAGGAAAAGAGGAGGAGGAGGAAGAGGAGGAGGAGTTTATAGCAAACACACTGTTCAGTAACATCTCAATGGGGTTTACTTAGCTGCGACTCAAAGCATTGAGGATATGGAGCCTGGGAAGGCTGCCTCCTATAGCCAGGCAAGAACCCCAGTTGAATGATAGGGACAACAACCCACCCATAAAACTTTTGACCCAAAACTTATCCTGTCTATAAGAATGCAGGGATTAGGAATGGAGCAGAGACTAAGGGAATGACCAACCAATAACTGGCCCAACCTGAGATCCATCCCATAGACAATGATACTCTGTTATGCTTGCTGACAGGAGTTTAGCATGGCTGCTCTCTGAGAGACTCCACCCACTGAATGACTCACACAGGTGCAGATACCCACAGCCAAACAGTGGATGGAATTTGGATATTCTTATGGAAGAAGAGGAGGAAGGATTATAGTCCCTAGGGGGATAGGAACTCCACAGAAAGACCAACAGAATCAATTAACCTGGACCCTTGGGGCTCTCAAAGGACCTCCCTGTTCATATGTAGCAGATATGCCGCATGTCTTCATGTGAGTCCTGAATTGGAGCAGGGGCTATCCTAAAAGCTGTTGCCTATATGTGAGATATGTTCTTCTAGCTGCCATGCCTTATCTGACCCCAGTAGAAGTGCCTAGCCTCACAGAGATTTGAAGTGGTAGGGTGGGAGAATATCCAGGGAGCCCCACCCACTCAGAGAAGAAGTAGAGGGGGGAGGGGTAAGGTTGTGAGAGAGGGCGACCCAGAAGGGGGCAATGAGTGGGATGTAAAATAAATAAGTAAAAAGCAAATTTTTTAAAAAGTGATTTTCTTTTAAAAAGAGTTTAGATGCTCTTACAATGCACACACAAAAAAAATAACTATACAAGATATCTGTCTTAATTGCTTACCATAGCAAGCATTTCACAATGTGTCTTATTTATCTTATTAATGGGCATAAGAATGCAGTTGGCTAAAAGGAATGTGCAATGTCCTATAACACAGTGGTTAGGAATATAGTTACCAATAACCAATTGCATGTCATTGAGGGCATACTCAATGTTTGCAACACAGGGCCACGCTATGTCTGAAATGATAAACATATCAACCTTCCAGATCCAACCATTACGTCGTTGCATGTACTGAGATAGCCACAGTACTCCATCAGTTCATGAGGTTACCGAATGACAGCTAAATGTACATACATGCATACATACATGCATGCATACATACGTACATACATACATACATACATACATACATACATACATACATACATACATACATTGGAGGCTTGTGCATATATGTGTGTGTTTAAGTGTGCAGGTGCCTACTTGTTACCATGTGCATGTGAAGGTGGAAGGACAACCGTGGGTGTCCATCTTCATGCTCCAGTGAGTCAGGATCATTGGTTGATGATTCATATGCCAGGCTAACTGGTCAGGGATCTTCTGGACATTCGGCCATCTCATAGTGGGAGTACCGGGATTACAGACAGGCACTTCCATGACCAGCTTTTACACAGTTCTGAGCTGTCAAACTCAGGTCCCCTCATTTGTACAACAAGCCACCTTGCCCATTGAATCACCTCTCCGTTCTTAAAAGAGTTTAAAAGAGTTGAATTGAGTCAAGGAGAGGAACAAAAACCAAAAACCAGTAGCAGTCAGCTGGATAGGAATTGTAAGTATTCCAAAATAAAGCCATGTCCTTGAATGGAAGAAAAATGCTGTTCACCTTGAATTTCTATAATTAAAATATATCAACCTTCTTTAGACAGTCTGTTGTGCTCTATGCTAGACACTTGTGCCAGGAATGTGGGCTGCTGCCTCCAAGGCTGCTGCCAATGAGCTGGTTTAGGGGAGACGTCCAGGATGAGTTAAAAGCCATAATGCTCTCTTGCTGAGAAATTATGTGAATGCTGTTTGTTGCAGGGTCTGTATTAGTACTCAGGGTTCTACATGGTTGGTTCTGAAAGATTTTCAGTTTGCTTGTTGCTCTGTGGATGGAGAGAGGCCTTCCATGTCCCCTCTGCTGCCCTGTTTGCCACCATTGCTCTAGAAACAACCATTTTCCCTCTCAAGTATACATCATCTGGATGGTAAGTAGAGTTGTCTGACCCAAGGCTCAGCACAGACTTGGGAACCAGAATGATGTCAGTCCAGCCCTGACTCTGACACCGTCAAGGAAACTGCCAGTGATTAATCTGTATAACGTCTTCTGGATGTCAAGTCTTTTATTTAAGAAGGAAACTCACATCCCAAAGGTCATTAAAAATGCCATTCTGATGCCCTAATATAAGATAAAAAGCTCCTGTTACAAAACTTCCCATCACCACTTAAATAGAAACCTAAAGAGTCTTTTCTAGGGCATGAAGGGTAAAAGTGAAATCAAACCAAACAATGTCTTCTATTTTGTGTGTCTGTGTGTGTGTATGTGTGTGTGTGTGTATGAGTGTGTGTATGAGTGTGTGTATGTGTGTGTGTGTGTGTGTGTGTGTATGGGTGTGTGTATGTGTGTGTATGTGTGAGTGTGTGCAAGAGTGTGTGTGTGTGTGAGTATATGTGTGTGTGTATGAGTATGTGTGTGGGAGTGTGTGTGTATGTGTGAGTATGAGTATATGAGTATGTGTATGAATATGTGTGCATGTGTGTGAGTGTGTGTGAGTGTGTGTGATGTGTGTGTATAAGTGTATGTATGAGTGTGTGTATAAGTGTGTGTATGAGTGTGTGAACGAGTGTGTGTGTGAAAGAGTATGTGTATATGAGTGTGTGTGTATGAGTGTGTGTGTATGAGTGTATGTGTATAAGTGTGGGTATATGAGTGTGTGTATGCATGTGTGTGTGTGTGTGTGTGTGTGTGTGTGTGTACTCGTATGTTGAGGCCAAAGGTTGACATCTGGTATCTTTCTCAGCCACTCTCTATCTTCTATTTTGAGACAGGATATATCATTGAACCTGTAGCTCTCCACTTAGCCAACCAGTGAAGCCCAGATAATCTCCTGTCTTCACTTCCCCAATTCTGGAATTACAGGTATACGTTTCCACACCAGGCTTTCTACTAGGATTTCAGGGATCCAAATGCATCATTAGTGGTTAGGATGTTAATAGAAGGAATGTGGTGGATTTGACTTCTAGTGTTACATGGATCAATCATTTTTATATGCATGACAATTGCCTTTGTTATTTTAAATTCTTTTAAAAAAATTCAGTAAAACCTTTATTGTATTTTCGTGTACTACATCTTGGGTTGGGTCATATGGTGTGGCTATGTTCAACTTGCCAAGTAACTGTCATGTCTGAGTTTAATTCATTTGGTTTTAAATTTGTTGATTACGCCTTTAATGTCAGTTCTGAAGAAACTATTGCCCAACACAAGGCCATCCCAAATTGTCCCATGGTGGTCCCATTTTACATTCCCACCAGCAATATATGACAGTTCTCCCTGCACATACTGTGCACAGCAACGTAAATTACCATAGACTTTGCAAACACTGGACAGAGGTTGTTCAAAATTAAATTCAATGAGCAATTTAAAAAGATGCTACTACTCCACTGCTACATATATGCATCCGAAGGAAATTAAAACCCTGTATCGAAGATTTGTCTGTACTCCTAGCACTATTCACAGTAGCTAAAACATGAAATCAACCTAGGTGTCCATCGATGGATGGATGGATGGATGTTATATACACAGTGGAATGCTATTAAGTCATAATGAGAACAAAATCTTGGCATTTTTCAGAAATATTGATGAATTATAAAACACTTTTTTAAAGTCAGGCCTAAAAAGGCAAACACTGCATGATTTCATTCATATGTGGAACCTAGAACCTGAGTTCACTAAAGGGGGTAATAGAATTGTGTTACCACAAGCTTGTGTGGTTAGAACAGAGGGAAAAATCGAACTTATGAAACTGAGAAAACAGCTTAATGTGAATTAAGAGCTCGTTGGCCAACAAGCCTAGCTATTAATTAATAGTATTAATTAATTAATTAGATATTAATTAATAATAGTAGATCTTCGAGTTGTTATTTAGGAACTGGGGCACTGGTGGAAAAGCCCGTGCTTACACATGTGTATGTGTATGTGTATGTGTATGTGTATGTGTATGTGTATGTGTATGTGTATGTGTATGTGTATGTGTATGTGTATGTGTATGTGTATGAGTTTGTGTGTGTCATTGTCCATGAAAGCCAGAAAATAGCATTAGATGCCTTGGAACTAAAGTTCCAGACAGTTGTGAGCTGCCCCACGTGGTTGCTGAGAATCTAACCAAAGTCCTCTGAAAGCGCAGCACATGGTGACTCTTAGCTGAGCCATTTCTGCAGCCCTGCCCATCTCTGTTTAATTATATGCATCTTACTAGAGGTGGAAGGATATCACAATGTTAGCTTGCTTTATAGTTTCCTAATAGCTAATGGTGCTTAGCATCTTTTCATATGCTTGTTTAGAAATATAAATCCTTCCCTTGAGGAAATGTCTAAGTTTATAGATTTTTCAGATCTGTTTATTTTTAGTCTCAATTTGTGAATAAACAAATAAATAAATAAACAGAGAGCGAGTAAGAAAGAGAGTAAGAGAAAGAGAATTCACTGCCAAACTCAAGGTCATAAAAATATCTTCTGATGTTATCTTCTGAGTTTCATGCCTTCGAAATGATTCCTTTTAAAATAAAACTTCAACCTACTTGTTTTAAGTGGCTCGAGATTTCTTGACAATCCTCTTGACATCAACAAATAATCACCATCAACAGTGAGCCTTGAGATGTTGAAAACAGTGGTCAACCAATAGTGGGTTGACAATCAAAGCTTAGCACATAAAAGTGAAGAAGCATAGAAAGTAGTTGACATTTTACAGGAGGAAAAAAAGAGACAGGATAAGGAAATAAGGAACAGCCAGACTTTTTGAGATCACGATACAAAAGACACAGACAGGAGGGGACCCAGTTCCCTAATTGTCAGTTTTCTTTGGGTTTGAGAATGTCATGTGCTATATCTAGTTACACAGTTTAATCCTGCCCTCGTCTGAACTTTCCTGGGCTCCTCTGAACACAGGAGAAGTACTGTAGATCTTATCTTCTTTTTTAGCATCCTTGTCTTATGAGGACATAGTGCATTCCAAGAGGAATTCACCCAATTTTTTAAAGTATGAAATTCGTGATTGATAATATCTGGTTCTCCTCCAGAAGAATGCTATGCCCAGCCTAGTCACAGATGCTGGCGTTTCAAGAATCCTGGGGTCTGAGCCCAACTCCCAATTTGTTGGATCCAATTTCCTATGCAAAGTAAACTCAGCTATTGGCATAGACATGCAAAGTGCTGAATCTCACTTGCCTTCATATTTTCTTCCATTTTCAATGTATATGTACCCACAAATATAAATACAGTTTTCATAAATGCACAATTAGGAAAACATACATGTGTCGTGGCTATGTATAGTTCTTTGTTCTTTATTCTTTTCCTTCTTTGGTGACATGTGACCAGATGAAACACCTATATATGGCAGTTTCTTTATGGCCTTCTAATGTTTACATGTGCGTGACAGAAATTAAAGTAGCCAAGTTCCATCAATATTTCTATGCACAGCCTGTCTGTGTGCATACTCTTCTCTCTCTCTCTCTCTCTCTCTCTCTCTCTCTCTCTCTCTCTCTCTCTCTCTCTCTGGCATGGGTGTATGCCTGTGCATGCATGCATGTCTGCATGCATATGCATGTGTGTATTCCAAGGATCAAGCCCAATTACCATCATGTATTTATCACTCAGGATGTCTGCTCTGATACTGTGCCTAAAATACTGATAAACTCTATTGGAGGAAGATCACAATTTTATACTGAGGATAGCATTTTACATTGCACCCTTCTCCCCTGTGTCTACCAGACCAAAGATTACATGCTGACTGACAACCAATACCATCGCATACTATCCGGTCAGCTTTCTAGGTAATTTCAGTATTTGTTTTTTTGTTGTTGTTGTTGTTTTATTTGTTTTTATGTATATGCTTGTTTTACCTGTATGTATATCTGTGTACCACGGTGTGCCTGGTACCATTGAATTCCAAAAGAGAACACTGTATTATCTGAGACTGGACTTACAGGCAGTGGAGAACTGCCATGTGAGTGCTGGGACTTGAGCTTAGGTCCTCTGGAAGGGTGGCCACTGTTCTTAACCACTGAGCCATTTCTGCAGCCTGAGTGATGTCATTTGTGAAGGAGATGGGGATGCAGTAGACACTGCACTCTGTACTCAAACTGTCCTATTTTTAGTCATCATTGATTCATTCTCTTACTCGTTAGCCTCTATGATATCGATATGTTCTTTGGGAGCTGGTTGAACACAGTAGTCACTAGATCAATAGTCCTTATGCCCTGTTAATTATCTTTCCAGCATCTTCACTGGCCTCACGGAGGGCAAACGCAGTCCTGAGCATCAGTGCCGGGCTTTTTTCTGTGAGTCGGATACATCCATGCTTCTACGATTGCTCACTACAGAAAATGTCAGGAACCACTTAGGAAGATCATCAGTCCTGTGGGAAGGGCCACACGTGAGGAAGCAAGGCATTTTGTCAGCCACAAAGGCCTTCTGCCAAAAGCAGTGGTTCCTCTTGGGTGTGACTCTCCCAACCCCAGTTCAGCCCTCAGATGAGCTGAGACAATCTCTTCAATGTCACCTGTGAGCACCTAACTGACCCACTCCCACACTCCTGACCGACAGAGAGTGGAGACGCTTTAAGCTATTAAGTAATTTATTTCACAGAAATTGTTAATGGACATATAAATAAATAAAAGTAATGTAAATTAAAATAATGATATATTACCATAAGCCAGGGACCTTATGAGACATAGCAATTACAGAAATTTAGTATCCTAACTAAAGTCTTTTGTAAGACCATAAGGGGAAGTATATGTATCACCAGGAATTTTTACTCTGGGTGAAGCGTCTGCTTCTGGGCAGCAATTCACCACTGGCTTTGGTCCAAGTAGAAGGCTGTGTCTGGGAGAAAATGAGCCATCAAAGCCTTAAGTTATTACAGGGGTGGAAAGACAGATGGAAACTGGGGGAGCCTCAAACACATGGCCACTTTTCCCCACAGGACATTTGCTGGGTGCTGGTGATTCAGGAACTGTCATCCATACAGAATCCTTTGCAAAGTGAAAGTTCCTCCACCCTGGGGTGCTTGCAAAGCAAAGGTGGTCTTGGAGGAAGGGCTAGCTCTAAGCTCACTCCTGAAACCTCACCATCCTTAAAAACATGGGCCATATTTTGAAGCTACTTGTAACTGGAGGCTAAGGAGCTAAATGAAGAACTACTCTCGAGAGAGTAAAGGAAGTTCTCGGTCTTTCAAAGTCGAAAGACTTTCAGTCAAAAGCCTGGAGACATACTTCAGAGTGTGGAAAACTAATGCAAAAATGCATCTTAGTGTGTCTTCAACACAGTCCCAACCATGCCTGTTCCTGATTAGGTAGTGATCAGCATCCCCCTCTGTGTGCCTAACAGAAGAAACAAGACCCACCTTTGGTGACAGACCAGCTAGAGTAACGGTACTTTGGTGGTGTTTTTATATACAATGTTCAGAACATACTGCAAATTAAACTACAGAAAATATACAAACATGCAGAGTTAAGGTCATCTTGTTCACCACAGAGTTCTATCTGCTTCTTCTCTTAGATCGTCTGCTCCGGGAAAACCAGCTGCCAATCACTCACGGAAGACTGATTCCAGGTAAAGAACCACCAAGCACATTTGATACTGATGGTAAACTAACCATAGGCCAGAGGAACCCAACAAAAACGCTCTCCGGACTCTTACCGATAGAATCTTCATAATGATAAACAGCTTCTGAGGTTGTTTTAAGCTGTAAGTTTTTGTGAGACAGGGATGCAGCAGTGGAAAAATAGTAACATATAAGCCACACAAGAAAAGCTACATATTCTAAATAGCCACATGTTCACTAAGGAAATATACCCATCAATATAACTTCCACACAAAGAAAACTCCAAGGCTTCATGTTTTTCACCTGTAAATTTTTCCAAATACTTACTGGGGAAAAAAATGTTATTAGTATTGTATACTCTCACTGAATGATGTTTTTTTTTTTTAACTTTTAATTCTTTTAGTGCAGCCAGCATGAACTGCCAACAACATTACATCAACCAATGTATTCCACAATAACAGATATAAAGAAAAACCCTATGAATATTTCAATGTGTATGAGAAAAGGATTTTTTTTAAAAAATCAACATCTCTTCTTTATAAACATTCTTAGCAAACTACCAATAAAGTTCTTTACCGTGAAAAAGGTAATCCACCACATGCAAAAAAAAAAGGAGAAGAAGAAGAAGAAGAAGAAGAAGAAGAAGAAGAAGAAGAAGAAGAAAGAAAGAAAGAAAGAAAGAAAGAAAGAAAGAAAGAAAGAAGAAAGAACGCAATCTACAGTGAGCACCTACACAGATACTGAATGTTGAAATCTTTCCCCATAACATAAAGAAATAAGATGCACTTATGTTCGGTGCTGTACTGGAGGCCCCGAGCAATCAAATTAATACAAATGGGCAAATGAAAGGTATAAAGACGAGAAAAGGGAAAAGTATAATTTCTTCATATCTGATGTGTGGTTGAATGAAAAAGGCCCCCACAGGCTTATAGGGAGTGGCACCATTAGGAGGTGTGGCCTTGTTAGAATAGGTGCGGTCTTGTTAGAGGAAGTGTGTCACTGGGGGTGGGCTTTGAGGTTTCAAATGCTCAAGCCAGGCCCAGTGTCACTCTCTTCCTGCTGCCTGAGGATCCAGATGTAGAACTCTCCGCTCCTTCTCCAGAACCATATCTGCCTGTGAGCTGCCCTGCTTCACTCACACCATAATGACAATGGACTAAACTTCAGAACTTATATGCCAGTCCCAAGAAAATGCTTTTCTTCACAAGGGTTGCCATAAGTCATTCTGTGTCTTTATAGCAGTAGGAATCCTAAGAAAACATGGTTGTACTGATAGAAAATTATTCTACCAACACATTATATAATCAATAAATGAACATAAGGCTGCTGAATGTAAGCATTATACAGGGAAAAAATCAATTGTATTTCCATATATTAGCAACAATTAGGTAACTGCGTTTTTTTAATTCAGTTGGCAAAGGCTTCAGTAGTATCAAGCACACAGCAGTAAATCTAAAAGAAGATGTATAAGTTATCTCAACTAAGAACTAAAAAGTGGGGCTGGAGAAATGGCTCCACACATCAAGTCGCTAACAACCACCTGTAACTACAACTCCAGGGAATCCAATACCCTTCTGGTCTCCATGGACACCAGCATTCATACACGCACATATCCACATACAGACGCACATTGTCAAAGAAAAATTTTAATCTAAAAAGAACAGACTAAAAAGGGCAAAAGATAGATTCCAGAAGATATAAGCAAATGGAGCTTGTTTTTCACATATTAAGTTATAGATTTAAAAGACATGATCCAAGGTTCTGGCTGGACTTCCCCACTAAAGGTCATTGTCATTGTAAAATTCAAATAGAAGGGTAAAAGACCAATATCATCCACAACAATCTTGAACAACCAGACTGGAAATATTATGTTATTGTATCAAAACCTGTTATTAAGCCTTCAAAATTAAGAAAATATAGAATTGGTACAAAACATAGGCAAGTGGAGGCCAGTCATCTGGTTGACAGCACTACATCACCATGGGAAGTGGGTGTGGTTTTCAATAAACTGGGTAAATCAATTGAATATAATGTGGAAAATAATATATGTTGAAAATTTTCTTCTAGATGAACTCCAGGCACAAAGAGAAAGGTGTAGCAAACTATATTAGAGAACACTAAGAAATTTTCTATATTTTTTGGTACTGAATAACCAATGGTATTCTATCAAGGATATATTAAAACACTTTCTGTGGGGTTGGGGATTTAGCTCAGTGGTAGAGCGCTTGCCTAGCAAGCGCAAGGCCCTGGGTTCGGTCCCCAGCTCAGAAAAAAAAAAAAAGAAAAAAAAAAACACTTTCTGTTATGTAACAAAAGAAAAAAGGAGGAAATAAAAAGAAACAATCTACTGATGTTATAAAATGAGAATTTCAGGACATCAGGAAACACCATGAAGAAAATTTAAAAAGCAACCAATGAACAGCAAGAGGATATTAAACAAAACATATTTCCCAAAAATAGTCTTAGAACACTGAGCAGAGGGTAGACAAGCCAACAAAAAAGCCAGCGAAAGCCCTAAGCACACACTTTGTAGAAGACTGGCATCCAAGTTACCAAAGCAGCTAATTAGTCATCAGAGAAATTTCAGGTTAAAACCATGATGTATTACTTCTCTACACATTCCAAAATATCTTTCAACATTTAATTGGAAAAATAATACTGGCAAAGACATGTAGCTCTTAGGAGTCTCAAACGCTGCTGGTGATGAAAACAACCACTTGGAAAAATAAAAAGATGAGCATTTGCACGGGATTGTGGTACAGTCCTCTTCCGCATATATATCCGTGTAAACACACACATATGCCTGCCACAAAAGGCACACTGCAAGGTTCACAGAAACATTATCTGAATATCCAGAACTGGAAACCCAATGTCTATCAGGATGTGAAAACATAAATATGTATGTTTCTACAATAAAATGGGATAGATATCTGACACACATAACAAATGAATCTCAAAGGTGCTTTGAACTGTAAATCCTAATCTCCCCCAAGAAAACATAATTTCATGTATGTAGAATACAAAAACAAAAAATGGATAATTTTCATAAACAAGGGAGTCAGGTTTGGCAGCAAATGTCTTTTCCCATTAAGCCATCTCTCTAGTCTATATAAGAACTATTCTTTCGTTTCTGTGGGAGAAGGGGATAGATGTTCCAAAGATTGGTTGAACCAAGGGCCTCGCAAATGCAAGGCAACTCTTTACCACTGAGCTACAGCCATGGCCCTCCACCTATGTACGGTGTTAAAATTGCAAGACTAATCTATGCTACTAGAAGTTAGGGTGGCAGCTACCTTTAGGAAGTCATAGCTGTTAGTGGGAACACATTGCGATGTCTGAAGAGTCGAATGTTCTGCTACTGGGTCAGATGAAGCAGAACTGAGCTGCACAAATAGGCATATTATATATACTACATATGTATAATTTACTTCAAAACTATAGAGAGTTTTTAGAAGCAAAAGATTATATATGCATAAAAACTGACCATAAACATTGACGAAAATGCATGTAATTAAAAGGTATGGAGATGAGAATCCAGAAAGGGGAATGGAAGATGCAAAAAAAAAAAATTATTCTTTTTGCGGTCCAGATGCCTAAATCATGGCAATCGGCACACACTGGGCAGCTATAAATAGGGTGGGCCTCTAGCCAATGAGACAAGGGAACGGCAGGCCTAGCCTAAACATTCGTGGCCACAGGATAAAAGTGTTTATAGAGATCCATACACCATATAAATCTTAAAACTGAAAAATTATCAGCCAAGCCAACAAATTGTTGTATATGTTCTGCCTGTCTAGCTACACACACACACACACACACACACACACACACACACACACACACACACACACACACTTCATAAAGAAGTGCTAGGTTCAATTACAATGCTAGGTTCAATTTAGAATCATTGCATGATCTCAGGTCTCTATCCCAATACAGCTGAGTCCCACACTGAAGGAGGGTGGGGGAGAAAGTCATAGTTGAATGTGTGGACATGTCAGGACTTTTAAACTCCAACCATACTCCATAACTGTTCCTTAGACATTGAGCATACACCCACACCACCATTCCTTCAGAGAGTGTACCAGTACCTGAGTATAGGGCGCACACGGGCCCTGGAAGCAGGCCGCAGCCCTTGGGTAAGGAGTTACAGAGGCAAGAGTACTGAAATCGTGGTTTGAGTAGCACACAGGTTCTGTATAGCTCACAATGGGTACATCCAGCAGCCCAAGTACTCCTTGCTCCACCAGAATAACAGTCAAGGAAGACCAAGAGGAGACTAGTTAAGAGCCTTCATTTGCAAGTTTAAGGGCAGTACTAGAGGCAAGACTGTCTTGTTCTCCAACTGGACCACATGAAATCAGCTTGAATTGATACTTGCTATGCTGGTCCACTTTCTGTTACTGTAACAAAAATACCAGACATAATCAACTTAAAGGGAAGAAAGGTTGGCTTAGGAATAGAGATCATTGTACCTGAAGCTTCTGTATTACAAAAGGGAAAATATGAAAGGAGAAAATCTGTATTTAGTTCGTGGTTTCCGAGTCTGTAGCCTCTTGGCTCTGTAGTATTGAACCTGTGATAGCAAAGCGACTCGTGGCAGAAGTACAGAGGAAAAGAATCTGTTCATTCCATGGTGGGAGAGCAAGACAAAGAGCATGAGGGTTTCAATATGGACATGGGTTCCATCAAGGACATGCCCCAGTGACCAAAGCCCAACCCTTTAAATGTTCCACCACTTCCCCAGAGTGTTACAGGCTGGCAGCCAATCATTTAATACCTGCGCCCTGTGTACACTTAACCAAAACGTAGGGCATGCTTGTGTTTCACAATCTAGCAAGACTGTTCTCTGATACATATCCAATTCCATGGTTTCTAACAGACTGAACCTTGAGAGAAGAGAAAACAAATCAGACAGTTGAAATATAAGCACTCTTGGATCCCAAATTTGAAAGATTCTTTCCACTGCAGCACACTGTCACCCCTCCCCCAGCTTCCCAGAGAAAGGGTAGGCTGAGCTGAACTGAAAAATTGTAAGTATAGTGTTGAAAGACTAGAGTCGGGAAGGAAAATTAACATCAACAGGGCAGTTTCAGGGAAGAAGCAAAACACATCACTGGAACAAAGCTCGCTCTAGAGAGGTAACCATCCTCGACGAATGCTGAGAGCTCCGTTCCCACCCAAGCCACAAAATGAGAGCCTTCGACACATTTGAGCAATCTCCACCCAAATTCCACACCAATTACATGAGGGGCTGAGCCCACGGCCCTCCTTCTCTCCACCACTGCTGAAAATACTGTATTAATCAGAGGACAGCATAAAGCCACAGTGCTCCGTCTGTTGGGAGACAATCTAGGCGAGCAGCCTGGCACCAGACACAAGTAAAGCCTGACCCTCCTCCGGTGAAGACCCACCAAGGCTATGCCCTCCTCTAATTGCCAGGGCGTCTGGCTCAGAGCCTGGGCAATTATGTAGAGAATCACTGCCTGGTCCTAGCACAGATCTGTGAGGCTGGTGCTGCGACATAACTGCCTGAAGCTGTCACATCAAACCACTGTACCTGGATTGCTAAGAGTAGCAGTGTCCTCTGTATTCCCCCAAAGCCCCCATACTCAGCAGCATCATGTCCCTCGCACACACAGCGGCAGAGTACATGCTCTCCGATGCCCTGCTGCCTGACCGCAGGGGCTCTCGGCTCAAAGGGCTGCGTCTGGAACTGCCGCTGGATAAGATGGTCAAGTTCGTTACTGTGGGCTTTCCCTTGCTGCTGATGTCTCTGGCTTTCGCCCAGGAGTTCTCATCAGGTAAGCTACTGACAAATGGTAAGAGACCTGACTTCATTTTACCCTATAACAGCTATAAAGCGAGCTAACTGCTGTCTTAAGAAGATTTTCTGGCTTTGGGCTGGACTGGATTCCCAAGGGGCAGGTGCTGCCTAGGTATGGGGCACCAACCGAAGCGGAAGCACCAAAGAGTTGCAAAAGTTGCAACTTGGGAGTCTTAACAATAAATAATAATTTCTTCTTTGGAGAGGCTCCATCCAGCAGCTGATGGAAACAGATGCAGAGACCCACAGCCAAACAATAGGCTGGGCTCAGGGAGTCTTGTGGAAGACTGAGGGGAGAGACTGAGGAAGCCAGGGGGCTCAAAGACACCACAAGATTTTATAGAGTCAAGTAAGCTGAGCCGGTCGGGGATCACAGAGACTAAACCACTGACCAAAGAGCATGCAGGGGCTGGACCTAGGCTCCCTACACATTTGTAACAGATGTGCACCTTGGTCTCCATTTAGGTCCCATAACAATTGGGAGGCAAGCGCTGTCTCAGACTCTTGTCGCCTGCCTTTGGATCCCCTTCCTCTATCTGGGCTTCCTTGTCTGGCCTCAGTGAGAGAGGCTGTGCTTAGTCCTCCTGGGACTTCATGTGCCAGGGTGGATAGGTACCCATGGGGGTCTTCTCAGAGAAGGGGCGGGGTAATAGTGGGGGGGGAGGGGCGCGTGAGAGTGAGACCAGGAGCGGAGGAGGGAGAGGGAGAAAGGGAGGCTGTGATGGAATGTAAAGTAAATTGATTTACTTATTTATTAAAATAAAGAATAACTACAAAAAAATAAAGTAATTGCAGGAGGGGAGCAGATGAAGCAAGGGGAGATGGGAAGGGTGAAGGAGAGAATACGCTCCACATGTTAACATATGTTTAAAATAACAATTCGTTGTCACTTTAGGAGTCATTTTTTATGTCAAAATAATGATAAAACTATTATTTTGGCTTCTACAGATAGAGGCTGGGACTCTGTAATCTCTTCAGAACTTGAAATCCTTTCCTCTTAACCCCCTGTGAACAAACTTTTTCCCCTGCACTCTTCCCACCGCTTGCCGAGTTCGTACAACCTTGTTCAGAGGTGCCGAACAAGCCCTTGCTTCTTCTCCACGGCCCTAGGCATAAACAGACATGTGCGTGTTTGCAGCGCTGTAAGCACTGGGTTACCTCAGAAAGCCTGTTCCCTCTGTGGCAGTCACTGGGCCCCTAGTTTTCTTTTGCCTGTGCCCATTAGCTCAAAGCATTTCCTGATAAAGTGTTCCACCTCTCTCGGCTGCTTCACATCAAGAGTAGCAACAGGATTGGCTCCCAGCTCTGCCTCTGTCTGATAAGAAACAAGAAAGCTGGAGCCTCTCATCCAAGCCCATCTGCCTTCCCATGCAGAAATCCAGTCATTAGTCCTCTGCGTTTTACAAAATAAAAATGCTGTCTTTCAATCTGGGTGTGGTGCACACATCTGTAATCCCACCATAATGGAACCTGAGGCAGAAGGATGGCAAAATTGAAGTCCACCTGAGCCTAAGTCCACAGAGCCTAAGACTCTGTCTTAAAACAAGGTTGACAAGATGCCTCCTTAGGTAAAGGCACTTGCTGCCAAGCCTGGCCACCTGAAGTCAGTCCCAGTACACACATGGTAGAACCACAGAACTGGTAGAAGGAGAGAAGCAGCTTCCACAAGGTCATCCTCTGACCTCCATGAGCGAGCCAGGACACAGGCACACGTCTGACAAACACATATATATCATCATTTCAAAAACATTTTTAAAGGTTGTCCTCTCTCTTGAGTGGATGTGTGACTATCAAAGCCTTTTGGTGGCAGGCAAACTGCTGAGTTCAAGACATCTCTGATAGCTTCCTGTATGGGAGAACCCTGAGACCAATGGCCCATCGGACCTAAAAGACCGAGTCAGCGCATTGGTAACATGGGCCAGACTGTGTCCCACTCCATCATGACCTGTCCTCCCCTGACACAGCAGTATAGGGCCCAGAAAGCTGAGGCTGGGGAAGAAGGCAAGGCCTACCCTCCACAGAAAGCTACCAAGTTATAAGCCTGTCCCCTTGTCCCCTCACCCAGAAAACTGTTGAATGACTGATTTCCATCCCTCCCTTTGCAGGGTCTCCGATCAGCTGCTTCTCTCCCAGCAACTTCAGTGTCAGACAGGCTGTGTTTGTGGACACCTCGTGCTGGGACTCCCTGGCTCACTATAAGCAGGATGAGGCTGGCCAGTACACGGTGAAATCTCTCTGGCCTCACAAGGTAAAGCAGAGGCCCTTGACAGATGGCTTCCAGGCTTGGGAGCGGAATGTGGGGGAGGGGGGGCGCTAACCACTATACTCTCTTGCGCAGCACTCCACCCTACCCCTTTACACTCCCTTCCACCTCACTCTGCCCTTGCCCATTTCTTTCAGCAGCTGACTTTCACATTCCAGGGGTTCTTCAAATGCCTGCTGGTCTCCGGTGTACACGTTAGTCTGCAGTTCAAAGTTGCCTTTTCTTCTGATTAGAAGTTTTGTGTCTGTGAGTGAGGCTTGTTGACAAGCAGATTTAGGTGAGAGGGATCCCTCTGGTGTACTTCATTGTAAAGAAACTCAGGTATCAGTATCTAGTCCTAGCTCAGTATTGTGTGTTATCTCTGAGAAGAGTCTTTCAGTCCTTACTTTAAGGAGAATGCAGCTGGTATCAAGCCTGACTACTGGCCCTCAGCAAACTCAGCCCTGGGTCCCACCATTAAGTACTCATTCACCTGGTTTCATCACTCAAACCCCTCAGGCTAGTTCTCCTGACTGAAGTGGATGTGAGTATAGAGTTTAGTATGGTTTAGTCTCTCCAGGGACAACCCTTCAAGCCTTCCAACAGGATCAGGAAAGGACGGTTGATTGAATGCTGGGCATTGCACAAAGTCTGCAGGTCAGCTTGTCACACAGACTGTTCAGTATTCTGTTTCAGACCGACTTATACCCTCACTGTTTGGTTTCACCCATATCCCGAATTCCTGAGTCTATTTGGTGCTGAGTCGCATAGAGTTTGTTTGTTCTTGCCTGGACCTCCACCTTTCCCCACACCAGCGTCTTGTGTCAGGCGGCTGATGCAGAGCTCTCAACCATCTGCTGCTCTTGTCTCCTCTTCACCTGTTCGCTTTGTCCTTAAATTATGTCTTTGTTCTTCTTGTCATCCTAGTGAGCAAAACTAGAGAACTGAAGGAGAAAGTACAGGAAGCCTCTGTCACTGGCAGCTCAGCAGGCCAAGACAGAGACAAGTCCACAGATTTTGGAGTTGATTCATGTTTTTAAAAAAAAAGGTCAAAACACCTGACTAACAGTGTCACCAGAAGATCTCTGAACCCAGGTTCTTTGGCTCCTCCTCACCCCCAGGAATATACTCTGTAGAAGTGAAGGGCTTATTTCCAGAGATGTTATTTCTTAAATAAGAGGAAAATGCTTGTAATGTTACATGAGGCCCTACTCCAGTCTTTCTTTTTTGCAGTTCAGAAAACACAGAGACAGACAGACAGACAGACAGACAGACACACACACACACACACACACACACAGCCCTCCATCTTTTCCTCTAAACTTGCCACTACAAAGACAAAGCAGTTTGGAAGAAGCTGTAGGTCAAGGGGTCATGAGCACAATAAGCATCTAAACCTCCCATCCTGCCTCCAGAGCTTCACTCTTCCCCCTGCTGAGTGTGTGATGTGGTGCAGATACTTGACCTGGGCCTGCTGCAGCTGCCTTCACTGTAAAAATAGGTGATGGCATCCCACCGATAGCATCCTTGTGGAAATCAAATGAAATAACGCAGAGTAGCTGCCTAGCAACAAATGTAGATCTGAACATTCTTCACACGTAGAGACTGTACTATGAATAAAAAGATGGGCCTCCCTCTGTTGGATGCCTAAGTATAATAAGGAAACTTAGAGAAAAAAAAAATGCTATACACTCTGCCAGGGCCACTGTAACAAAGGGTGGCCCAAACGGCAGAAATATAAGGTGTCAGCCGGTTGGCTCCTCTGAGAGCTGCAGGACTAGATCTTCTATCTCCTGTGTTTGCCTCACAGACACGTCATCCTGCGTATTCTCCATGCATGCTCGCCCATCTTCACATAAGGGAGCGGTGGGAAACCTTCTCACCAGAATCGCTGAGAAGAGCTACACATTCCTGAAGTTCCATTGCACAGTCTGCACACCTGAGAGGACACCCAGGGGATTCCAAGAGTGTCTAGTACTGACATCCGACATCTCTGGGGAAATGTCCAAAAAGACCAGCATGGAACAGGATATACAGAAGAAATAAAGTTCTCTCTTCCCTAGGATGTCGGGGCCACTACTGATCACAATCTCAGGCTAGATACTCAGTCTGGAGTGTTGGGGCAGTGAAGGCAGAGATCTAGCCTACCAGACACTTTTTACCCTCTATCCCTCTTTTGCTTTCATTCTTTCTCTTCTCCTTGGAACCCCAGACAGATCATAGGTCAGAAAACCATGGATCTGGGTAACCTAGAGACATAATGTCCCTTCTCTACCAGTTTCACTCTATTATATGGACAGAGAGCTTTGGGTAGTCAACAATACACACTCTCTTCCTTCTAAAGTGAGGCCAGGAGAGCAGTCAAGCCCCCCACTTAGCTGTCACTCAAGCCCCGGCACCATGGGCTCCTTCCTCAGCCTTCTCTTTCTTGCAGGCTCTCCCCTACTCTCTACTGGCCCTGGCTGTGGCCATGTATCTGCCAGTGCTGCTCTGGCAATATGCAGCTGTGCCAGCCCTCAGCTCAGACCTGCTGTTCATCATCAGTGAGCTGGACAAGTCTTACAACCGCTCCATCCGCCTGGTACAGCACATGTTGAAGATCCGGCAGAAGAGCTCTGACCCTCATGTCTTCTGGGATGAGCTAGAGAAGTGAGTCACCCCCTCCAGCTTCTTCTAAAGGACTCTGTGGAGCACTAAGCTGATACCCATGCACAATCATATTAATATTTTCTCTATGCCATCCTTCTCAAGAGAGTGAAGAACTCAGTTCATCCCTACTTTCTTGAAGGGGAGGGGAAGAACTTTCTCATTGTTGTAGAAAGAACAGAATCTGTCTCTAGTTGACAGACGAACACACTGAACCACAGGGATTAATAGCTCTAAAATATTACTTTGCATGCTCAGAAACCTACGTTAACTCCACTCATGCTTAGCAAAAAATGTTGAAATTCTCAAATATCTGTCCAAGGCCTCAAGGACAATGTCAACTACTTTTCAAATTTCTAGTTACACTTTGAATATTTCTAGTCTCCAAATTGCCCAGTGCTCCAAAATCAATATTTTTAAAAAAGATCATTGTTAAAGTCTTTCGGTTATTCTAAAATAAAAATAAATAAATAAATAAATAAATAAATAAATATAAACAAAAAAAAAAACAAATCCCAAATCTGAAACCCTCCCAGGCCCCAGGAATTTGAGATATGAATACTTAATGAAGTCTGCACAACAGAAAACTTCTTTGCCTAAGTAGTCTCCTCCTTATCCCTGAGCAAATCATTGATGAAGTTAGTCATTCATCCATCTAAGTACCAGGCACAGCAGATATTCTCTCTCTCTCTCTCTCTCTCTCTCTCTCTCTCTCTCTCTCGTGTGTGTGTCCAGGACAGGGGGGAAAAGGCAACAAGGCTGTACCCACCAGTACGAGGCTAAGAATCTATTGAAGAAAAGCAAACAAACAAAAATCCGCTAACACGTTTTAGTAGACGACAAGCAGTACGAAGGAAGCAAAAGTAACAGAGGGGAAGGGAGCTGGAAAGCTAAGAGATAAGGATGGTACGGTTTTAAATGAGTATGACACGGGCAGCAGGCACCAGTGAGAGGTGAAATGAACTAAGATTTGCAGCCATCTTCTGTACATGCTGTGTCCCCTTTAAAAAGTTCCCCTCTACCATTTTGGAGCCCAGATTTAAGCCAGTATTCTCTCTCATGGTTTTTGAACCCTCTAACTTACACTGTTACTCCATCTCCTAATATTCACAACTACTATGGTTTATGTACATTAGCAATAAGTATTAATTTTATTGAATATGGTATCTCTTATCTGCCCTGCCCCTCAAAGCAGAGACAAGCTTACCTGTACCTTGCCAGCGTGATTCTCAACAATGAGTTGTTGACATATTAATCAGCATGAAATGAATGAACTGGCCTCAAAATCACTCCATTGTTTACATTACCAACCATAAGCTCATTGCTTTGCAAGCCCTACTTCAGGTTTGAACTTCATTTAACCTTGCTGGGCAGAAACTCTTTGGGATTATGACCATTCAAAATGCATTGCTCATCCATGGGTTTAAGACACTGCATTGAATGTTTGGAGAACTGAGGGGTACTCACACCTCCTCTGGTGGAAGAATTGTGGTTGTGATCAGGAAAAGAGTACAGATTTTCCCCAATTCTAAGAATACCGTGTTTGGATCTAGAGAGACAGGTCAGCAGTTAAAAGCACTGGCTGTCCTTGCAGAGGACCGGATGAGATTCTTAATGTTCACGTGGCTACCCACAACATCTGTAACTCCAGAGCCTCCAATGCCTTCTTGTGGCTTCTGTGGGCACTGTATGCATGCAGTGCAAAACATACATACAGACTAAGCATCCATGCACACAAAATTAAAATAAAGGTTTAAAAAAAATTAATGTGCTAGATACACAGACTTGCTACTCTTCCACGTGGCTTTTAGGTGTGGTTCTACATGGTCGTCCCTAACAGTGCCTTCTTTCTTCCCCTGCCCAGGGCCCGGAAGGAACGGTACTTTGAATTTCCCTTGCTAGAGCGGTACCTGGCATGCAAGCAGCGCTCCCATTGGCTAGTGGCCACCTACCTCCTGAGGAACGCCCTTTTACTCCTCTTCACCTCAGCCACTTACCTGTACCTTGGCCACTTCCATTTAGATGTCTTCTTTCAGGAAGAATTCAGCTGCTCCATCAAGACAGGCCTACTCCATGAGGAGACCCACGTGCCAGAGCTGATCACATGCAGGCTGACCTCCCTGTCTGTATTCCAGATTGTGAGTGTCTCCAGTGTAGCAATATACACCGTACTGGTCCCAGTGATAATATACAACCTCACGCGGCTGTGTCGGTGGGACAAACGACTCCTCTCCATCTACGAGATGCTCCCAGCGTTTGATCTCCTCAGTAGAAAGATGCTAGGATGCCCCATCAATGACCTCAATGTGATCCTTCTTTTCCTCCGAGCTAATATCTCTGAGCTCATCTCTTTTAGCTGGCTTAGTGTCTTATGTGTGTTGAAGGATACAACCACCCAGAAACACAACATTGACACAGTGGTCGATTTTATGACCTTATTGGCTGGCTTAGAACCCTCAAAACCTAAACATCTCACCCAACATACATATGATGAACACCCATAGTTAAAAAAAAAAGAGGCATAAGAGATAAGTTTTATAGAAAGTAAGACTCCTTCACAAGCTATGTAGAGTAAAAGAAAAATAATAATGATGTCCGCATTAAATTGTTAAGATTAGACTTAACTGAAATATCCTGTATTTATAAGAAGATAAAAATCAATGCATGAAAGTTCGAGGTGAAGTCTGAAAGTGAAGAGTCAAAGAGCTGAAAAATTCAGTCTAGAGAATTCTGAGGACAGTAAATGCTAAACGATCAAGTTGAAGCCAAGTGCAAACATTGAACACAGAACAATTCTAAAGGCCATTTATGGAAGGAAATTCTCACAAGACCCACCCACTCTAGAAGTCATGCTTGCCTCTGCACAATGGGCAGGTAGAGCAACTTAGTAAGAGATTAATAAGGATATGACCCCCCTGAAACACTTTGATTTGGCCTGCCCATCCTGCTTTGTGGACATTTTCAGCCTTGCCAAGCACCCCATGGCCTGCTAATGAGACAAGAAATAGTGATGGCTTTAACTTGTAATCTGCTCTTGGAACATAGGACAGAGGCAAAGGCCACGAGTTGACTCTGTAAGTCAGTTACATTTTTTATGATATTAACTGAGGAATCTTTTCCATGAGGGCTCATATTATAGACTATGAACCCCTTCTAAAGTCTTAATGAGTCTAGGTATGTTCTTAATAGTCCAAGGGATACTACACGTTCACTGACAGCCAACTAGTGAAGGCCAGTGGGTTAAGAGGCTTGCTGGCAAGTCTGATGACCTGATTTCAATGCCTGGGACCCAAATGGTGAAAAGAGAGAACTGATTCTCCAAGGCTAGCCCCTGATCGCCACATACAAAACAAAGTAAACAAAAAAGTATTAGGCAAGATGAACGTGAAAGTCATATTGATCCACTTGTGTAATTCACCGTTCACGGCTCCCTCCTTGCATCTAACTGTCAAAGCTTTGCTCTGATTCAAAAGACAGTGCTCTATCCCCAATACCATGGTGACTCTTAATAAATATTTTTAAACTATACATTATGTATTTCTTGAGAGAATTTTTTATTACACAAGCCATTTTTAGATCCCTCTTCATATAGGTAGTAGAAAAGCCATACTGCTTCTGACAAATCCATGTAAATTTATCTAAAGCAAACCAAGAGCTTATAGATGCTCACCGATGGCATTAATAAAAGTCTCATGTCACTAATAAAAGTCCAGTTGTTCAGTGAGTACAGAAGCCCTTTTGTGATCTACACACTACCCACTGCTTCAGTCTCTCCTCTTGCTTCCCCACTAGGTGAAAGAAGACATGAGCAGTGGGTGAAGGAGAAAGGAGTCCTAGAAGACAGCCCACGCCCTGTTCCTATTTGTACAACTTAACAGACTGCTTTAAAGCTCTGTCCCCAGCTTTGGATTTTAAAATTAAATGGCCATACTATGAAAGGATATAAGCTTCTTAACTGACGGTCATGAGATGAGTCATGGCACTGTGGAAAGTCTCAAGAAAAAATTAGATACAAGGGAACCAAAACCAACCAACCAACAAACAAACAAACAAGCCACCACTGTAACTTTGTAGCTGTGTCTCCTGACTACCAGAATGTGTCTTTGCAGTTAGACATTCTTGAAGTTACAGATAATTAGTTCCTGCTATGTCAAAAACAAAGACACCAGGGCACTCCACCCCACGTGTTCACTAGCAAAGGATCTCTGTCCTCGCCTTCATCATAACATGTACATTGTAGTTCTGACAACCACCTCTACCACCATATCCTCCTCCTTCCCCTCCTCCTTCCCCTCCACCTGTCTCTAGCTCTCCCATCCAACCCTGCCGTGGCTCTTCCTAGAGGATCATGGGAATACCACAAAAAAGAAATCTGACCCACCATGATTTGGGAGAAAAAAACAAGTCACATAACTACACGAAGATGCTGCTCACCTCTAACTTCTTTCAAATCCACAACATAGAACTCTCTGGACTACTGTCCTCCTCGACACACCCTTGGACAGCCCACTTCAATCCCTCTTTGGCGTGCTTGCATTGATAAATAAACTCCATGCAAAACTCTGTTTCTAAACCGAATTCTCCCTTTCGCAAGACAAGGAGCTAGAAGACAACTCCATCATACCTGCTCACGGCCTTCACTGTAATCAGCTCCTTGTAGCACCCATACTTCTCAGGAGGCTGAGTATTTGGACATGCAGTCACTGCCTCCCAGGTGCCCATCTCTGTCCTTACTGTACCAACAACTACTTCCACTTTAGGGTGCCCAGGAGTAGTTCCTTCCCCAATTCTTCCTATTTTCTTCCTCCTTCCCTAGATGGTTGTTGCCAATTTATCGTCTTCCTCCCTGAATCGAGTCTTCTAACAGTTGTGTCCCAGGCACTGACCTTCATGATTAGTAAAAGAGCAAGTTGGTCAGGAGCATCACATACTCTGGAACACGCAAGCTCCTTTACGTAGTCAATGTCAAAAGACTTGACCACAAAGATGTGTTCCATGTACTGACCAAAAAAGTCAAACAACATAGAAATGATTGTGTAAAAGATGATATGGCCATAGCTGAAACAATCACAAAACAGTTAAATTCTGCTTACAAGACGGAGGTGATAGCTAACAGGGTAGCATTATGGGTGTCTTGGTGGTTTTTGGTTTTTTTGTCTGTTCGTTTTTTGAGGGGGCAGTGTTGTGTTGTTGTTACTATTGTTTGGTCTGATGATAGAAATCAAAAGTTTAACATGAACAGGTTCAAATGGGTTTGTTTTTTCAAATGTTTGTTATGTGACTATAATAGGTGACAGGTGTGTACACATATGGGTGCAAGTACCCATGTCAGATCCCCTAGAGCTGGAATTACAAATAGTTGTGAGCTACAGGATGTGGTTTCTGGGAACTGAACTTGGGGTCTCTGTTTCTCATTCATCCATTCATTTTGGAGTGCTAGAAATCAAATCCAGGGCTTTTCACCTACTATATAAGTGCTTTGCCACCAAGTTGGACCATAGCCCATGGATTTAAAAAACAAATTCCCCAAGCTGGACATGGTTGCCTATTCCTGTAGTCCCAGCATTTGGGAGGTAGAAACAGGAGGATCTGGAGGTCAGGATCATCTTCACCTACACAGAGAGTTTGAGGCCTGTAGGAACCCAGTCTTCCAAAGCCAACAAATAAATAATACCTTCTTCTTTGTAAAACTTGCAAGAAAAGTGCCTTCACTGTAAAAGAAAAAAGTCTCAAATTAAGAAGAAATAATAAACGTGTTTGTGAATATTCCACTGACATCTATTGGCTGAAAGAGCTTGCAGACTAAAAGAGGCTGGGACTTTCCCCCTCGCAGACATGACACATGAAAAAGACGAATAATACAAAGTCAGAAAGCTCTCAAAGTCTATGAGAACAAAACACAGCTACACAGCAAATCAGGCAGCTCAAAGTAATGGGTTCTTTATTAAGAATAAAGCCAATTTTGATTACTATGAATGCTTTCAGATCCCAAGCCATGGTTCCAGTACATTATTTTTAAAGATGGTGTATTTTATAAGATGTCACAATTCTAACAGCTTCCAAAACTAAATAAATCTACAGGACTGCCTTAGGAACATTTGTGAAGGCAATGGTACCCTGGAATTGCATCATTACGACCCAGCCAAGCTCAAAAAAAAAGTAGCTTGTTTCATGGGCAGCCATAGAAGATTATCTGCAAGGTTTTTCTCTCTGTCAAGACTGCAACTGTTTTTACACTTTCCAGAGATTAAATACCTGGGTCACTTACTGAATTCTAAGTTGTCTTTATTGGTATGAGATTTTTCTCTAGTAATTCAGTGAACGTGTTAATTGTGTAACATCCTTCTTAACTTTCGTGTACAACCGTAAATGTCTAGATTTTAAGAATGTAACAATAATTATCTTTTGTATGAGTACCCTAGTTTGGAAATCACACTCATCTCATTACTTACTTTGTTTTGGGAGCAAGAAAACAACAAAATGCGAACAAAAGGCCCAGTCAAAGAATGTAAACCTATTGTCCAGTCTAGGGCAATCTCGCACCTTAAAGATTTGCCCGTCCTTCAGATGACCTTAGTTATAAAGCATAAACTATTAAAAAAGAAAAAAAAAAGGAGATAGAGCCAAGGAATGGCGGCACATGCCGTTGATCCCACACTTCGCAAGCAGAAGCAGGAGAATCTCTGTGAGTTAGTGATCAGCCAGGTATACAGAGCAAGTTCCAGGATAGCCCCGGCCACACAGAAAAATCCTGCCTCGAAAAACCAAAAAAACAAACAAACTGTAGTAATAATAATAATAATAATAATAATAATAATAATAATAATAATAGGAGGAGGAGGAGGAATGTGTACTTGAAGCACTCTTGGTTTCATTTCAAAACCACTGAACGCCGACCTTGTGCTATCATTTTATTAAAACCGTTTGCTAACTAGATGCCAAGCTTTAGAGCAATCAAGGTCTTGTTTTTCTATCCCCGAAGTTCACTGCCTAAGAAACACTTTGCGCGATTAGCATATATGGAAAGTTGAGTTCCCGCATTAGTATTTAAGTCTGCTAAAAACCCAGGAAGGCCTCCTGCTCAGAGTAACCGGGGAAAGCAGATGTGGACGCGCACTCCCCTGAGGGCACCTGCCTGAGCGCGCTCAGATGGGAGCATCCGGTAAGGACTTTCTGCTCTTCTGCTACTAAGCAGGCTAACAGCCAGGTAGGACCGGTTCTTTCCGGCTCCAGCTCCCTGCAGCCCTGAGCCACACCCGTCCTCCCAGCCCACCGCCAGGTCCGAACCTCCTAACTTCCAAACCCGGAAGTTACACGTGGCAGTGCTTTCGCGCAACTTCCGGTGGGTCTTCCTTGGGGAAAAGATACGGAAGTTCCTGGGATCGCCATCTGTTTCTGCCTCTGCTCCATCCCCTCCGCAGCCCGAAGTCCGGAACATGAGCGTGTTGAGCGGCCTGGCTTCCGAGCCGCGCACCCCGCTGTCCAGCAAGGCCAGGATGAAAAGGCTCCCGAAGAAGAACCAGAATGAGAAGTACCGGTTGAAGTACCTGCGGCTGCGCAGAGCAGCTAAGGCCACGGTGTTTGTGAGTCTGGGTTTGGCCGCTCCCACCCTAGGGACTGTTTACCCCACCTCAACTCTCTCAGAGAAAGAGTATTAGTCCAGCGTTAGTTATTAGTTAATAGATATTAGTCCCATATTCGTGTATAAGTTACCCCTCTAGTCCTGTCTATCCTCTGTAAATGAGGACTGAAAAGTGCTCCTCCAGCAAACTTTAGTCATTACCTTTTTGCTAGGTTTCGTTTCGGAGAGAAGCTAAGTAGTTAGTGTCTTTTAAGGCGAGCACATCGAAGTGAAACCCAGAGGGATGATTTGCCCTAACTCCAACTTAGATACCCTGATTCCAGTTTATTGTTTACTCCACACAGCCTATTTCCTAAGTACACCCAGCCCTAACGCCATGGCTGACGCTTTCGTAAACAGGCACCGGAATCTTTCAAAAATGTCCCGGGTGTCGCTCCCTTTAAAGAGGTTTCTAGGTGTTTCTGCCTTCGGTCCACCCAAAACTGGAAATGAAACTCACGGGAGGAAGCAGGATACAAAACCTGCTGCAAAGATGTATAGCCACTTCCTGCTTTAATTGTAGGGATTTAAGATTTAATGAATGAACTTCTTTACCAGCCAAGAATTATTAGGGCCTAGTAAATCTGATAATAGCCTAATAACTAGACTATTCTTGCTTAACCAGAGTCACCTAAGTGCTTGGAAATAGGTATACGGTCCAAATGCCCTCACATCTGAACCAGGAGATTTAACTCTTCTTCCTACAAAATTTCCCTAAACATATTAGATCTTTGTAGGTGTATCGGGAAAAGTTTGGACTTTAAATTTGTTGTTCCTAAAATATTAAACACGTGTAAATGTGTTGGGGAAATATGAGTGAATCAAAGGCCAACACCTTGTTTACCCTTCTCTATTATTCTCTCATGTCCAAGCTGCCTGATGCTTAAAATCTGGCATTTAAGGATGTTGGTTTCATTCAGACTTTATGAAACCAAAGGGTGCTTTGAACACAAATTCGAGGTTCTACCTGTGGAACACCCAAATAGGCATTTCCTTCAGAACTGGTTTCAAGTAGACTGAGTCATCAATAAAGAATGATGATACTTGGGTATATTCAAATAAATGATCAATTAAGAATTTTACACACAGAACTTGTTTTCCTCCCTTCCTCTTCCCCCCCCCCAAGGAATTGTTCTGTAAGACACTCTTGAGTCAGATTGTCTTTTCAAGGTCAAGGCTGTGGGCATGAATAGCTCTTAGAACTCTGGAGTGGAGATCAAAAAGAAAGAATTTTGTAGCGGCGTGAATTAAGTCCAAATAGTATATCCTCTTTGCCAAAGGCCACACTAATTGGAGTGACCACACTCCTTGATTGTCCCCAAGTATACAAGTCCTGGTGTACCCCATTGTTCTGGCATAAGCGTTAAGAGGGCCCCTGTTGATCCAGAGGTATCCCTGCAATTACCCAGCCTGGAGTAGAACCCAAACACTTTTCCCTACAGATTTTTTTAAGTTTCTTTCTTTTGATTATTATGAATGTACGAGTACCGCCGAGCGCGTGTAGAAGTTATCAGGTAACCGCCATTCACTTTCCCCTCCCACAACAGGTTCTGGGGCTCAAATTCAAGTTACCAGGCTTGCCTAGCAGGTGCCTTTGCCTGCTGAGCCAGAGCCTGCCCTGGTCGGACGGGCACATTAGTAGCGTGTGCAGAGTAGAATGGCGCTCCCCCTTATACTGCATTGCAGAGGGTCCTTTTCGTTTGAGATATAGATCTTGTCACCGGAAAGGAGCCTTGGTCCATCGATTCATTTTATGTGAGCACGGTCCTTTTTTTTTTCCCCTTCCTTCCTTAAAGGAGAATGCTGCTGTTTGTGATGAAATTGCTCGTCTTGAGGAAAAATTCCTTAAAGCAAAGGAGGAAAGAAGGTGAGCCAGCTTCGTGTTGCTGTTGTCATTGTCCTCATCGTCATCATCATCATCATCATCATCAGTGGTGGTGGTGGTGGTGGTGGTGGTGGTAGTGGTGGTGGTGGATGTGGACTGATACTGTTAGGCTGACTGACTTTTTTCTCTCTCCTCTGGATTCGAGTACACTGCACAGCCCCCTGATCACTGAGGCAATACAGAGGAACTCTGAACCTGGGTGCTATTTCCCACCCAAATAACGTCCCAGTTATGGAAACCGAGAGGGGCGGGTACCACTCTTTCTCATTATACAAATATTCGGTCTGTTCTTCCCTGTGCAAACCACAGTGGGTATATGGACACTTCTAATTCTATCCCTGTGAATAAATACCCTTCACACCTCAGGCCTTCCACCCTAAGGGTAGAAGATCCCTGCAGGTGCAAGAGAAGCTCCAGCCATTGCCTTGACGTCGTCAAGTGCTGATTGTCCTGCGGGGCTGCATTGCCTCCAGCCTCCAATAAGAACCTCGATAATCTTTGTACTTAAGCCCGCCCGTAATGGCCAGTACACAAGTAAAGTGAATTGAGAGGAAAACAGAACTTCATGCCTGTCCTCCCATCCCTTTCCAACCTCAGATACTTGCTGAAGAAGCTCCTCCAGATCCATGCTCTAACTGAAGGGGAACCACAGGCTGCCGCTCCTTCCCACAGCTCCAGTTTGCCCCTGGCTTATGGTGTCACCAGCTCTGTGGGAACCATCCAGGGAGCCGGGCCCAGCACTGGGGCCGAGGAACCGTTTGCGAAGAAATCCAAGAAGGAGAAGAAAGAAAAGGGCAAAGAGAACAGCAAACTGGAAGGTATCTTAAGAAGATGGTGTAGCGGTTGCCTCGGTGGCTCTACTGACGGCAAAGGCCTGGTGGAACTGCACGGTTCTGAGTAAAAAGTGGCTACTGTGTTTCATAGTGTTCCCTGAAGTCCCCTGAGAAGCAAGTGTCCTACTGGAGCTGCTTTGCAGAGATCTGATTAGACCTGACAGATGAGGATAAGCAGGCCGAGGCCTCTGCCCTGTGCTCTCTGGACTGCATTCACTGCAGACTTTCCTAGGGGCAGGGGAAAGGGCAAGGCAGCCTTCTGAACACAGTGCTAGCACAGGGATTCCTGTTCACACAGCTAAAGAGAACTTAAAAGTGTAAGATTTTTTAGCATCATATTAAAACTGGTTTGTAGGCAAGTTGGACACTTGGGCTTTGGAGGAAAGGCCCAGATGGCTATTTCGTGAACCTCACCTACAGCGAGTGGTTCAACGTAGTGATTTTTCTTTCCTTTACAATGTTATAAAAGCAAGGTGCAGTCAGTAAAACTCTGACTTTCGGTTTTGTTCTTTTCTTAGGCCAGTGATATGCATGAAGCCACAGGTCCTGGACAGACCCACATTCGTGGAGACACTTGACACTCCACAGTGTACTCTGTTGCCATGATATTCGTCAAGTTGGGTGTATCACATGCATTAACATACCATTTTCTCAGCTTCCGTTGGGCTTATGGTATAAAATCCCATCATAAAAAGCATCTGTATAAATCAAGATTAGCTGTCTGCCTTTACCATTCATGTGTAAACTTCCCCTCCCCTGGGCACTGGAAGGGACCTAAATGGGTGACCCCAGATTTTTGTTTCAGTGCTGAAGAAAACATCCAAGAGAAAGAAAATGGAGGGAGTTGCTCGCAAGCTGGTCCGGCCCATTGCCCTGGATCCCTCAGGACAGCCTGTGTTCCCCATCGGACTAGGGGGTCTGACAGTATATAGCTTGGGGGAGGTGAGTGAGACCAGCATGTGGCCAGGATAATGAGAACCGTTGGGCGGGGTGAGGATGGGCCTTCCCTCTTCCCACTGGCAGTACCCCCTTGTTGATCCATACCAACCCAGAAAACCTCTGTCCCTACCAAACCAGGTCAGTCTCTCTGCTCACAGCCAACACCTTCTATTTGATGTGTCACTCTTTGTTAGCCCCAAAGTGACTCTAAAGCCTTAAGTACCCTCAGTTCCAGGTCAGGAAATCTCTTCTAGATCATCACCAACCGACCCGGCTTCCATGATGAGAATGCCATCTATCCTGTGGGCTACTGCAGCACTCGCGTGTATGCCAGCATGAAGTGCCCAGACCAGAAGTGCCTATATACCTGTCAGATCAAGGATGGCGGTGTACAGCCTCAGGTACTCAGTGCGCTAGGATCGCTGTTTTCCTTCCTTCTGTTTTGCCTCTCTGTTTTGAGAGCCTCCTTTCTCCTTGGCTTCTTAGCTGTGTTGCTTATTCTGACACCCTCTGAGATGCTCGAGTCACCACCATTTGTACAACACAGGAAAGATTACTTGGTATACTGTTGCTTCACCTTAAGATACAAGGGGCCTCAGGCAAAGACAGCAGTTTCAGAGTTGCTCGGCTCACGTTCTGATAAAGCTACCAATCAAGAAACCTGAGCTGGAAGCAAGGTAAGGGCCTTGGTGAGGAGGACGACCCACGCCTGCCTCTGGGATACTGCATCACTGTTGCAGCTCTGGGAGGTGGAGCTGGTGATCGACATCTCAGCCACACACACAGCCGTGCTCCACAGAAAGGACGCCAGTAGGGAAACAGCATTGTGCAGTGTACCATATTCTCAACATCTCTAAGTACAGTTCATATCCAGTCAAAGTCTCAGGAGAATCTTAATGAAAATTCACATGATTCTATTCTTACGTATTAATATGATTTATGATAAAAATTCAACTTGAATTTTTCCCCACGTGGAGTAACTTAGTTACTGTCCATTATTGGCAAAGATAAAGAAAAACAAATACACTGCTGTTTGTAAATTGATAAAGTGTCCTTTGGCACAGAGTATTTCTAAGTACTCTTGTGTTTCCTAGAGAAAGAGAGGATAATATAGAACAATGTGTCTCATTTCCTTAAAGTACCATGTGTATTTGTATTTGGGCTGTAAGCGGGAAGAAAGGTACGGAGCAAGTTCAGTGCTGACCGCTGGCCAAAAGTCAACCGAGACGTGGAGAACCAGGAGTCGTGGGGTTTTCTGTTTCCTCGCATGTGGGTTTTTACAACATTTTAAGGAACCCTGGTGCCCATCTGCTGGCAGCTTCAGCTCGAGAGGCTGGGACTATTTATAGGAGTCGAGTAGCTAACTCTGCTTCTCTTCCCATGCAAATTGACCCGACTGTCCCTCTGTCACTTCAGTTTGAAATCGTTCCTGAAGATGACCCCCGGAATACCATCGTTGGCTCCTCTGCAGATGCCTGTTACGAAGAACTGCTCAGGGCCATCAGTGCCGCAACGTGAGTTGGCCACAGCTTGGGGACACACGAACGAATCACCATTGGTACAGTTGAGACCTTTTCTCTCAGCGCCTGCGAATCTGCTTTATAGAACCCTAAGCTGCATCCTTCTGACTCCTTACTCTCTAGCCTCCTGGTAGAATAAGAAAGCTTAAGGGTAGCTTCTGTTTATGCCACCGTTCCGATCTCAAGCCTGCCTTCATCTCCTCCTAAGCTCTCACACGAACGCTCTCTCTTTCTCACGTAGGGGGAAACTGATGCCTAACCCACTTTCATGTGGCGCCGACTTCTTTGGGTTTTCTCATCCAACCATCCACAACCTGATTCAGAGTTGTCCAGAAGCTCAGAACTGCGTCAAGTAAGTGTGCACAAAGCTGTTGGCATTGGTAGGCACTCCCTCGCCATCAGGTGAGGTGCTGTGCTGCACGTAGGCTGATCACTCCTTACCCAGAACACTTGAGATGAGACGTGCTTTAGCTGCGGCTTACTGATGAGGAGTTGTTAAATACTGTATATGGTGGCCCGAGCACGATAGTGCATACATTAATTCCCACTCAGGAGGCAGAGGCAGGTGGATCTCTGAATTTAGGGCCAGCCTGGTCTTCAGAGAAGAGTTACAAGAAGTCTAGATGTACACATCACACATACACCCTGGACGTAGTTTTTAATACAGTAGTTTTAGTGTACTTTCATTCTCGCTGACCGTCCTATGAGGGATAGAATTTCGAATCTTTGGCTTTTTATAGTTGCTAAGAATGTTTTGGAGTATTTTGAATTCTCAAGTTAAGGCTGCCCAACTTACGCCATTTTCTGTGTGTACTGTGGAACACTGTTGCCTATCACTGGAGGCTTGCCTGCTCAAGTTTGTTTGGGCTTTTTCTTAGCTGATGTATCTTGAGTATATAGCAGAGAAGACCTAATTAAAAGAATAGTAATAACTTGATCCCTTTGATAGGGACTAACAAACAGCTGTCAAGAATGATGTCCTTTGGTCCACAGTTACCAGTGGGTGAAATTCGATGCGTGCAAACCCAGGAAGGGGCAGCTCTCTCAGGAGCTGCCAGAGAATGATGCAGCTATGAGCCTTGAAGCCTTTCCGACACAGACGTTTGATGATGACCATGAGGATTCCATCCTGCCAGGTATCTTTGTCTTGCAGAACTGACCATCTTCAGCCTCCTGTATCCTCATCACACATTGCTGGGTAGTAACTGAGTCAGCCATAGGCTGGAGTAAGGGAGATCTGAAGCCAGCAGGGGCTCCCATGTTACTCACAGAGCATTGCTGAGAAACTTCAATGCCTCCTTCTGCAGCTTAAGTGAGACTGACTGGAAACTGGGAGGGTTTGACTTACAGTAAAGTCAAAGCTCAGTGGCGGCTTTGGTCCTGCCTGTGGTATCTGAACTATTTCTCATAAGTGGAAAGTGATTGGGGGCTCAGCAATATTAGGGTCATGCAGGATTTGTGTCTGTGACAAATCACTACAGTTGTTTTTTTGTTTGGTTTTTTGTAAATAGCTGTTGGCTTATTTTTCCAACCAAGGGCAAAATATAGGGTCGGCTTTTACAAGTGTAAGGAATTAAGAGGCTGTGTATGCATCCCAGCAAAACAGGCCTGAGACTCCCAGACAACAGTTCAATTAAACAATTGTTTATTCCAGGCTCCCTGGACCTGCCTGAGCTTCAGCATGAAGCCTTCGTGTCGTCCTACCAGCCCGAGTTCCTGACACATGAACCCTTGGTTGACACTGACCTGCAGCACCTCAAGTCTCCATCCCAGTGTAGCCCAATTCAGTCTTCGGACTGAACAGGAAAGGGATGGAGCCCGCTTCCTTGTCCTCATCATGAGTTGTAAACTAAAACTCACTCTGGAAGAAGGCACCAGCTGAGAAACAGGGAAGATACACGTTTCGTCATGGATGTTCCTGAGCTGACGTTGCGTCCCAGGGTAATCCTCAGTTGCTTTTATTTTTAGTAATAAATATATCTTGGCTGTTCTAGTTATTTGTATCTTTTTATAGTGAGGATATGATCATTTTTGTTTAGCGCTCTCTGAGATGAACTTAAGTCTTATAAAGGCACTTAGTCTATTGGGCTGCTATAACAAAACACAATAACCTAGGTAGCTTATAGACAGCGAATTTATCTCTCAGAATTGGGAGCCCAGGAAGTCAAAGATGTCTGGTGAGAGCATGCCCCCTGGTTCTTAGATAGCTGTCTTGCTATGACTGCACGGTGAGAGGGAGTTCTTGGGTCCCTTTTTTAACGGACCTAATTCTATGCAGAGCCATTTTGACCTACTCTCCTCTCTAAAGCTGTAATATAACATCACAGAGGGCTTAGGAGTAACATATTGAGTCGATGGCAGCTGTTGATTCGTGACATACATGATGCTAAAAATACCATTTCCGCCATCCTAGTTAGGAATATCAGACCACCAGGCCCTGCAACCCAGGCCCCAGCTCTATTTTCTTGTCGGTATCAACAGAACAAGTTCTCTGCTCATTCCAAACTAGGAACTCTCATATTTATTTATCTTTCTTGTCAAACTTTGCACCTCTTTTGAAGAGATAGTCATCTTTACTCAATTCCTTATTAAAGAATGCACTTTCATCCGATGTTAACACGTTCAGCTTTGACATATTTGAGGGTCAGTTCCCCTCCTCCATATAGACTCATTGTCACTTTACTTTGACACAGTTGGACTTTTTGGACCCTACATACTCATTAAAGGTTGGGGTAGGGATGGGAGGGCTTGTAAAAATGGCTTTGGAAACAGGTTCTCATTTCTAGTCTTAGCTGGCTTTGAACTCACAGATCTACCTACCTTTCCATTGCTTAGATTAAAGGTATGCAACACCTTTAGGCCTGGCCTAAAATGAAACTTTTAGTTTATCTTTTATTCAGGTTGTAGGGCCGATATTTTTATAAGGTAAAAGGAGTGTGCTCTAGTAAACTGACACAAAACCATGACCGATTTGTAGTGCCATTCTCTTCCATTCTGGTAGATGTGCAGCTGTGAACAGCCAAGTAATGTGGTACACTGATGTACAATCCAGTGGAGTTTCACAGGTTCACAGCTTTTGAACCACAAACTCTATACATTTATGGAGTTGCTGGATGCAGTGGCCCATGCCATTAATCTGAGTACTTTGGAGGTAGAGGAAGCTGAGTTCAAGGTCAGCCTGGTCCACGTAGTGAGTTCCAGGACAGCCAGAGCTATATAGTCTTGGGAGTGGGTTAAAAAAATAAAGAGTCAACACCTACATCTTTTCAAAGTAAAATAATTTGAGAAAGTTCGCATCCTACTAAAACACATCAGACATGGAAAGGTTGCTTTCAACTATAGTATGTGTATTTACATATGCTATAAGGAAACAGAACAAGCCAGACCAAAGTTCAGCGCAGCAGTGTTTCTCCTTCAGGGATGATTCAAGGCTGCTTCTTACCCTCTTGCTAGTCGGTGATTAATTTTCAAATAGTTAAAAATTCTCTCCATTTGGAGAAATACACAGTCCCTACACAATGTTTTAAACTATTCAACCACTAAAAATTTGACTCATACAAGATTTCATTACATGTACCACATGACACGTATGCACTATATGTACCAATTATTGGGTGTGAGAGGACCTTGGGCTTGGGGTTCTTATTCTCTTGTTCAGCATAACTAACAGCAGGGCTTTGCACGACAGGCAGTAGATTTTACATTTTCTCAGGAGCTGATGATTACTAGATTTGTGTTCTCACAGGGCCAGGTGCAGAGAGAGCATTAGAAGTTAAATGCAGGCTAGACACCTCAGAGGTCAAAGGCCTCTGCAGAATGTACAGGTTTTGGGTTTTGGGTTTTGGTTTCTTTGTTTTTAACCAAATAAACTCCTGACACATCTCTCTTGCTGTTTCTAATGCCCCAGAGCTCCAGAGAATAGTAAGAAATCCTCATTGCTTCAGTGCCCACTTTCTCACATCAAGAACAAAAGAGCTATGCACAGGTGGCAGTTATATTCCTTTCCCATGTTTCAAGGGCACGGTGTAAGTCTGTCCCTAACAATTTGACTGGATATGTGGACACAACACTAATTATTTACTTTTATCCCCAATTTCTTTTCTTGTGGGGGAGGGTCAAGAGAGTGTTTCTCTAGAGAACTGGCTGTCCTAGAACTCATTCTGCAGCCAGCTCCCCTCTGCTGCCTGAGTGCTGGGACTAGTGTGTGCCACCATGCTGGACTTCCAATTTCTAGTCAGTGCACTTTTCAGGGCTGGCAGCTGTCTTTAACCAAGTGGTAAACTGCATCCTGCCCTTTGGCTCGCCTGCACTGTTGCTCTAAGTATATCCTGTAACTTTCCTTTCAGCCTAACTTCTTCCTTCAGTGGGAATTAGCCTTCATTGAACTTTTACCTCAGGAACCTAAGACTTACATTTAAGGATGTATTTGCCCCAAGCGCATCGACTTCCTATTCCTGTGCCTGTGGTTACCCCACCCTTTGCCTGAGAACATGCCTTGGGCCCTCTATTCCTTAAGGCCACTCCTTAGCACTTAGCAATATGCAAAGATTCCCTTTGGAGTAAGACTTGGGCTGAAAACAGTTTTGAGAGCTTACTGGGGACACAAACACATGGTCTCTCTAAGGTGATCTGAAAGACGTGTCATGGTGTGGTAAGGTTTGATGAGAGAAGTACTTCAGCACCACAGAAGGAAACACATGGAAACTTCCATAGCCATTTTCAGGGGGTTGCAAAGAGTACACAAAGCACCAGCCTCCACAGCCTTTAAGTCTCTTGCCTCTCTGAGAGTCCACAGTTCTGGATGAAGGGCAAAAATAGGGCATTTCACTCCCACTAATACCCAGGAAGTGAATGCTAACAAGGCCCAGTGTTCAGAATTAGACTGTCACAGAGGCTTAGGCTAACTAGGGGACAGAGATGAGCATTTCAAGTGTCTGCCAGCCAGTGCTTATGTCAGAATACAGGAGCAGCCATATGCTAGCTGGGAGCTATTCAATGAGGCATCTAAGGTGTCTATCCCATTGCCCTTAAGAATGATAGCAGTCATCATTTAAATGATGTCCTTAGATCCCCCTATGTGTAATGCGAGCAGTGAAGGGAGGAGCTGGCAAGACCGAGCTGGTGTGGTAAACGGCGCACTGTTTATATTCACAGGGCCATGTGGTCCAGGCATAGCGAACAGCATCCACGGTGCCCAGACAAGCACTGAGATCCAAGATCAGGGTCTGGGTGGAGAAAATGTTCACAGGAGCTGGAAGCCATTTGCATTGATGGTCACTGCAACATGAGATCTAACAAGAGAAAAATAGAAAGGCCAGGCAAGTTAGAAGACTATACCAAAAAAATGGAAACTGTTCTTTCAGATATACTAGAAAGGGGAGAAAATGAGGCCACCCTGAGCCAAAAACCAGTTTCTTACAGTAATTAGAACCTGCACCAAACTGGGTCTGGTTGACAGAGCCACAAGTTAGTAATAAATGTTCATAGGCTAAAGAGCACATGCCTAGCATGTACAAGGTCCTGGGTTTGATCCCAGCACCAAAAAGGAATTGTAGTGTTCGAGTAGTTAAATATTAAAATCAATTAAATAAAATACTAACTTGCTGAGGGAGACAAGGAAGAATAGTCAAGTATTCAGAGAGGACTCCAGAACATTTCTCTAGTGGTCCCTCCCTCCAGACAGCAAAGCCAGCAGGAATGTATGAGGTAGGAACCCAGCTGTGGCCCTTTAGTACTCCCAGAGGAGGTAGGTATTCAGTAAGGGCAGGACACAAAGTAGACATGGCCACTGAACCCTTAGGGTTAAAAGGCAATCCAGAGAAGACAAATTATCCAGGACCCAAAGGTTAAATCCTGTCCTAACCTCAACTGTGATCCAGGGCCAGGTGAAAGACAGACCACCAGCTAACAAAGGGGAGAGTACAGTACATAGACCCTTCCTGACAGTCTCTAAATTCACTTTAAGTCTATGTGGAAGGAACCAGAGGACAGACACTACTGGGTGTGGGGTGTGTGGACTCCTCAGCCCTAAACTGCATGAGGATTGCCTGTCAATACTGTCGCATCTACTACAGTGTCCTCTTTCCACCATCATCTAGCCTGGTGGCCTCATGTTTCCCAAAGACACTCCCATCTAGGAATGTCTCTACCTTCAACTATAAAGGATTCTAACTCATCCCTTTAATAAGTGGCCCCAGTTCCACAGAAGTGATCCCTGCTGGAGAGTGGCAGAAAGCAGACCTGCTACATTAACTCATACTAAGCTGGGACTCACCAAACTTAAGCTTTTCAAAGGAGATGCTAAACTCTTAAGAATTTCTGGTTTTAGCATAGGACAACAAAAGAGACAACTAAGGTTTAGGGAATTACAGAACAATGATAGTTTAACAAATGAAATACAAATGAGGCTGTTCTCTGTTCTCTGTGGCTGCCCTGAGGAAGGATAGAGAAAAGGTATATGGTTTATTAGGGGCTAATTTTCCCTTCCTTGGTTGCACTGTCAAACTTGTGTGCAAACAAATGATCAGTAGTTGGACATTTGGCCTTTGAGATGAGCTTACCATCACCCCAGCCAGCCAGCATCATCACACCACAGTGATAGAGCGAGCCTCAGTACCACTGCAATTCTCACCTCAAATGTCTTGTTATCTTTCCTCTGCACCTGGATTTCCTGGTCATAAGTGAGGTTGAGCAGCTCATTGCGAGCCAAGAGTTCTATCTTCTTAGGTAGTGGTCCTTGAAAGGTCAAATTTTTCTCACCATATGCCACAGCTCGAGCACCCAAGTGCAGGCGATAGGCCACAGTCTGTTTGTCTCGAGGGTGGATGCTACAGGGTCAAAAACAAGTAGATGGTGGCTTAGAGCTAACAATAACCACATGTTAGAAAGGAAGGCACCTAGATAGAGCATGCAAGAATAAATAATTGTTCAAAGATGTACTTATGTCTATGTGTATGAAAGTCTTGCCTGCATGTATGTCTGTGCAGCACATGCATATGTGGAGGCCAAGAGAGGGTATCCGATGGTCTGGAAGTAGAGTTAGGAGCCACCATGCAGGTTCTGGGAACCAAACTGAGGGCCTCTGGAGGAATGGCAAATGTTCCTAACCACTGAGGCATCTATCTCTCCAGCCCCTAAAATCTTTTATTTATTTTATTTTCTTAAAGGAGAAGGAGGAAGGGGAGGAAAGAATTTCTGGGTATGGTGGCACATGCCTGTAATCAAAGCACTTATGACGCAGAGGCAGAAAGATCACAACTTCAAGGCCAGTCTGGTCAACACAGTGGGATCGTGTCTCAAAATGCTAAAGGAAAAAAGGAGGGGAGGGGGCAAAGAAAGAAAAGAAGAAGGAGAAAGAGAAGAGGAATCAAAGGATAAAAGTTGGCTGAAATCAATGACCAGTGGCTAGTGACCTTGAGGACAAGAGTAAGTGCTAACCAGAGAAGGAGCTCAGGCCTTCAGTGGGTTTAGAAACTTACAGCAACAGAGGGCTAGACTGAAAAGGAGAGAGAAGGACAGAGCATAAGGGAGTGGACTGGACTGTTAGGCATACTGTGCGTCAGTCACCTATGCTGGGATGTTCATCGTTTAGGTCTGTCTGCCTTTTATTCAGTAAATATTATCAAGTTCCTGCTGTGATCTAAAGGTAATGTGCGAGGCCCACTTCACATCTGAAATCTTGCATCCTGCAGCAGTAGTCACTGGAGCAGACAACAAAAATGCCACCCTGCCTGAGTCCATGTTAGATCCCATGGCCTATCCCATGCTTACATTCATGATTTAGTTTAGTGACTCAGTGTAAGCAAGTGACTTGTGTGGCATGCTGGCTAGTGTTATGTTGTCTTGACACAGCTAAAGTCACTTTAGAGACGGGAACCTCAGTTGGGAAAATGCTTCCACCAGATTGGCCTATGGGAAAGCCAGTAGTGGATTTTCTTGGTTGATGATTGATGTAGGAGGGTCCAACCCATTGTGGGTAGAGCCAGCCCTGGGCTGGTGGTTGTGGTTTCTATAAGAAAGCAGGCTAAGCAAGCCATGGGGAGCAAACCAATAAGCAGCAAGTTACTACATGGGCTCTGCATCAGCTTCTGCGCTAGCTTCCTGTCCTGCCTAAGTTTCTGCCCTAACCCCCTTTGATGATGGCGTGTGATATAGAACTGTATGCTGGGGCTGGAGAGATGATAGGTCAGCCATTAAAGGCTAGACTCACAACCAAAAATATAAAAACTGTATGCTGAAATAAACCCTTTATTTTCCAAGTAGCTTTCGGACATGGTGTTTTATAACAGCATAGAAACCATCACTAATATATGTAGCTTCTAGATGACAGCACTTATTTGCCAATGTAAGACTTAGAAGTTATGGTAGACGGAAGATAAACTCAGAGACTCATACTTGAGAGATAGTACTAGGGCCTGAACTCAGCCAATGAGCTACCTCCCAACTCTTTGGAGACTTTTGCTCTGATCCGTGAGCAGTCTCTATCGACCTGCTTTGATGGAGTCTAAACTGTTTTTGTTGGATCAAAGCATGAAGGTAAGTGCAGAGGGGCTCTGGTTGACTGGCCAGGGTCCCTATAAGGAGGGATGGGGTGGGGAGTTAGGCTTTGATCTGGGTTATTGCAGCATAGACGACACCAAAGTTCTAACCCATAGTCTAATCCATCCCATTACAAGTGAACATCATGGGGAAAGACTCCAGGCAAGAAGCAACCGTACCTCCCAAAAGGTGAGTCTCGGTCACAGAGATCCATAGCGACGGCCATAAAAGTATTGGGCATCTTCGGGTTGGGGACAGAGCCAAAGTCTGCTGTTTGATGCCAGCGGATCTCTGGAAATCCATAATCTGATGAGTTCATCAACAGGTATGAAGACAGCTAAAAAAGAAAGACGCTGTCATTTTACTGCTCTGGACCCCTGGATGCTTCTCATTGACACTTTGCTTCTGGTCCACTGTTTGTCCAAACATTTATTCAAGTATTTTCTGAGCACTTCACATTGTTCAGGGTAGTTCCAACAACCACATGGCCAATCCAGGCTGGTCCTGCAGTTTGCTGATCAATTGAATGTGGCAAGATTTTTACGCAGCTTGAGGCTTTTCCCAGAAATCCTGTATTGGCCATTAGAAGAAAAAATTGTCCAGCTACTCTGTTGAAGAAATCGTAAAGAGAGGAAACCTTAGACAGCTTTTGGAGACAGCTAGAAATATCAGCTGATATATTAATTATAGATCCTATCATCAAATTATGAACACACAGCTAGGCAGTGGTGGCACATGCCTTTAATCCTGGAACTTAGGAGTCAGAGACAGTCGGACCTCTGAGGTTGAGGCCAGCCTGGTCTACAGAGTGAGTTCTAAGAGAGCCAAGGCTACACAGAGAAACTCAGTCTCAAAAACAAACAAAACAAAAAAATTACAGCCACACAAGTCTCACAACACACAGGACAAAGATGAGGCAGCCCATGGAATTTAAGCTTCTGATCTAGGGCAATTTGTTATAAAGCAGTAGGGAATGGATAGATAGTGCAGCAAAAGGCTAGGCACTACAGGGAAGCAAAAACATCCACTCTGGCAAGTCGCAAAAGACTCATCTTCACTCCTTATACCCACACCTCTCCAATCTGCAGTTCTTCCTCTCCACCCACTGATTCTTCGTGGCCTTTTTGGTAGGTGAGCTTAATATGTCCTTGCCTAACTTGTGCTGGTTCTACTTGTGTCTTGTACTTCTGTCAGCACCAACAGAGGAAGGTAAGTGGGCTAGCACAACAGAGGAAGGTAAGTGGGCTAGCCTACTGCTCTCTAGACAAGGATGAGAACTGTTGTACCAGATGGTTTTGTGTGTTGACTTAAGACAAGCTTTCATCATCAGAGGAAGGAGCATCAGTTGAGGAAATGCCTCCATGAGCTCTAGCTATAAGGCATTTTCTCAATTAGTGATCAATGGGGCAGAGCCCAGCTCAGTGGGTGGTACCTTTCCTGGGCTGTTGGTCTTGGGTTCTTTAAGAAAGGAGGCTGAGCAAGCCAGGGGAAGCAAGCCAGTAAGCTGCACACCTCCATGGACTCCATATCAGTGCCTGTCCTGACTTCCTCCAATGATGGACTGTGATCTGGAAGTGTAAGCCAGATAAACCTTACCTCACCAGCTTGCCTTTTTTTTTTGTGTGTGTATGTGTGTGTGTGTGTGTGTGTGTGTGTGTGTGTGTGTGTGTGTGTGTGTGTGTGTGTGTGTGTGTGTGTATTTTTTTCTCATGGGTCTTCATCACAGCAATAGAAACCCTAATTAGGACAGCTGTAGAACAGAACTGTTCATCTAACAAGTCCAGTTCTATTTCATCTGGAGCTGAGCTCCCACCAAGCCCCAGAGCTCTTAAGGATCCCTGGCAGACCTAAACAAGATCACCCAAACCCCAGTTCCTCTGGTACGTGAACTATAACATAAAGGTTATTCTGAGCCATGGAATTTGAAAGTGACTGTCAAAGTAGCTGGTACAAGTGCTTACAAAGCTGGAACGCTCTGCTGGAAGGACAGATCTGAGCATGACAAAATGAATTTGTAACCACATAAAATGGTATGGATTGAAAGCTAAACTGATGGTACAGCAGTTTAGTATACATTTCAGATAGACAGCGATTGCTATTGTACACAGGCATGCCTCATAATATATTTAGAAGTTAAAAAAAAAAAACATGAGAAGCTATCTGAGGAGCCCTGCTTGGACGAAGAACCGCTTCTTTGAGAAGCAATTCTTGAAAGAGAAGAATTGCTGTTTTGAGAGAGGGTGCAGTCTACCTGGGTGGAGGGAAATGGGAAATGGGAAGGACAACTGGCCAAGTGTGTGAACACCGTTGCTCTTTGATTCCGTGAGTGATGGGAGCCCCTGAGTATGTGGTAGCTACAGAGCCCTGTGGCTCGGCTGAGAACCTAAAGTGGTCAGCCGTAAAGGAGTATGGGTTCAGTGAGTGGCACTGGAACTGTGCCACAGTAAAGGTAAGTTATGAAGATAGCATGGTGACTGGTCAGAGGAAATGGCTGCCCGTGAAACATCGTGATGCTTGTTACCTAACTTAGAATGTGAATATCCACAAAAGTGCACATATTGAAGAACTGGTGCCCAGTCCACGGTGCTGCTAAGAAGCTGAAAGAATCTTTAAGAGTTGGGATCTTGTAGGAGGAAGTTAGGTCACCAAGAAGTTGATTGATGCCAGTCTCTTCCCCAGACCTCCAGGTACCATAAAGTGAAGAGACTGCTCTGACCCATACCCCACACTGATGACCACAGGAACAGCTAGCCACAGACTGCAATCTGACCAAAACAAGCCTTTCTCCTGTCAAGTTGACTTGTCTCAGGAACTCATTACAGTGCCAAAAGGCTTAATATTTCTAGACATGGACAGATAGACAGATGGACAGACAGATGCAAGCACCCAAGCCAGACCTTTCTAGTGGGGTAATAATGGGAATGGGCTGCTCAGAAATGAAACCACCAGGACCAGACAGCCAACTTGACATAGGGCTCAGGAGAAAGCTGTAAGTGCTTAGCTTAGAATCAGTGACATTTGGATTAACGTGTGAGGATCTAGGGCAACTCACCAATGACAACCAGAACATGTGGAAAGTATTGTTCTAGAAAGAGCCTGTGACGGGTCAACAACTGGTGTAGTATCAGTCAGTCCATTCATTCATTCTCTTAATAAGTGTTTACTTGATCCAGGCACTAGCCTCACCAAGAAGATAGAGTAGGGAACAAAACAAAAAAAATTGCAGTTTTTACAAGACCACATTCCAGAGGAGAGAGACGACCAATGAACAAAAATAAGACAAATGTGGTAACTCACTTTATCATCAAGAAAATAATAGGTATACTGAAAATATATGTTATATATAGTATGTATTTTATACATATAGAAAAGAGAGATCTGGAGCTTAACAAAGACAAAAACATAAGAGAGAGCAAGCTATGTGGACATTGAAGCATGTTAGGAAGGATTCTAAGAGGATACATTCTGACTCTTATATCCTTATATAATGTTATATCCTTTGTGGTGGGGACCCATAGCTTGCTTCTCACCAGCAGACTATGTTAACAGGATGTTACTCCTATGATCCTATGATCACATCCTGTCACTTGGCAAAGAATGCACTTGCAGATGTAATATTGCTAACCAGTTGGCTTCAAGTTCACCAAAAGGGAAGAAGCTTGGTGAGCCGGACCAAGTCAGGGGTGCCTTTCAGAGAAGGTCTGGAGCCATGGAGTGGCCCTGCTGCTCTTCAGAAATCTGACTGCCATAAGTCCTATAGCAGCTTTGGGAAAATTAACTTTGCCAACAATCATGGGAGCTTAGACAAGAAACCAAGTCTCAGAGGAGACTCTAGCCCTGTCAGACACCATTTCTGTAACCACAGGCAGAGAGTGTAGCTAAGCCATCTGTGTCCCAGCTCACACCACACTCACGGGAATTGCGAGATAATAAATAAATATATGTCGGATGATTTTAAGCTGCTAAATATAGCGTTATGTAGCAATAGAAAATAAACACTTTGCAGGCAGGAGAAAAAGAATTAAAGAAGTTAAAGTCAGTATGCCTATTGTACTTACAGCCAGTATGAATCAAGTGGAATAGGCAGAGAGCACTGGGAAGAAGGTCAGGGGCGATGGAAGTAAAGCGAGCGTGGCCTTGTTAGCATCAGCTGCCACTCAGTGGGAGGGGAGCACTCTGGAATCTTCAGATACATTGAGAACACCCTAAAGAGGAAGAGTCAAGGTAGAAGCAAGAAGGAAGCCTCTGATAGGACACAGTAAGTCAACAGGGAGTCTGGCTAGTGAAGGGGCAGTCAGGGTAAGTGCTCTAGACTCTAGATAGTGAGCAGTAGGACTAAGTACTTCATACTGAAAGTTGATGTGCCCCTCAGCCTGCAAAGAGCAGAGGCTCCCGGAAGATTCTTTATCTAGTAAAGTACTGAAACAAATGACTGTTGAGTGCCAAGCATAAATTCAATGCCTGTATGAATTCCTCCAAAAGTCAGGGCACGTTAAGGAAGAAGCAGAGAAAGGAATGTAAGAGTCAAAGGAAGGGCATAGCCTTAGACGAATGGACCACTAACTTCTGATTCTCACATGGACAGAACAAAAAACTGCAAAGCTTTTACAAGGTCACATTTCAGAGAGACATGACCAATGAACAAAGTAAGACAAATGTGATAACTCACTTTATCATCAAGAAAACTACATATACTGGAACGTGTGTGTGTGTGTGTGTGTGTGTGTGTGTGTGTGTGTGTGTGTGTGTTCGTGTTCTGGGCCTGAACAAAGACAACAACATAAGAGAGAGCAAACTATGTGGATACTGAAGCATGTTAGGAAGGATTCTAAAATGATACACTCTCTGTGTGTTTCTAAGGATACACATACCCTTACATCATATGTGAGTTACACTGGAACTCACAACTCACTATGTCTGTGATTACCTGCCCAAGAGCTGTAAAAGACTGGGCTTGTCAGCACTATCATGAAAATTGTGGAGCCCCCTGAGGATTTATATATAGTTAACAGTTGATATAGAGAGACATTTCCTCCAATGATGTAATTACTGGTACCCATGCTCCTGTAAACAAACCTTCCCCATAATTCTGCATTAGGACATGGACGGACACCCACATACCCATACACACTCACACACATATACATACACACTCATACATATACATTCATACACATACACACTCAAACACACACAAAACATGAACTTAGAAGAAGAGTTACCTGGAAAGAGAAGCAGGATTAGCAGGAATGGGAGGGGACAGGAGAGAGTAAGGGGGTGAATGTGACCAAATTGCTATGTACATGAAGAAAATGTCCTGATGAAACCTATCATCACATATAACTAATATACCATAATAAATGATCAAATAAAAAGGAAGAAAAAACCTTACCACTACTGTGACACAGTATTTCCTGCTATTTCTTTCTTTCTTAGTTTTCTGGTTCTTACGAGCACCCTGTTCTTTGATTTAGACAGAATCTTCTTCCCAGTCCTAGTTCCAGCCAATGAAAGACATCCACCTACTCTCTGTCTCTATTACAAACATGATCTAACAATAAGTCAGACCACAGTCTGGCCAGCATCCAAACTGTTGTTTGACACTATTTCAAAATGTCTGACCCCATCAGAGAAGCTATGTTCTACACAGACTGTTCTACCCAATCTTACTCACCATGCTACCCAGAAAAAACTCAAATCACCACGTGGCCAGATAAAACTTTAAGGATGTTTTCCGCTTCATGAGTGATGAGTTTGACATTAGGAAAGCAGAAAGCTTGAAACAGTGACAAGTAAGAGCTTTGACCATGGCACAGAATTAAAGGAACATTCCAGTTCTCTTGTTAAAGATTCTGCCATACAAATCTGTCTTAACATAGGAAATGACAAGCAGTGCTTCACACCAGAATCTCATAAAAACTGAAAGAGTCAGGCTGAGGAGACAGCTCAGCCAGCAAAGGGTTTACACGGGAAGTTTGATCACCAGAAGACACATTCCAGCACTGTGGAAGCAGAGACAGCATTCCAAACTGATGAGTGACTTGATCTCAAAAAATCATGGACAGCACCTGACCTACCACACCCAAAGTTGTCCTCTGGCCTTCTACATGCCAGTGCATGCACCTGCACCTGCACCTGCACCTGCACCTGCACCTGCACCTGCATCTGCACCTGCACCAACACTCGCACATGTACACAAAGGTCTAATGAGTCATCCTTCTTTCAATGCAAGGACTGCAAATGGAACCAGATTCACCAGCAAGTGCCGTAATAGGACCAAACCAACAAAACCACTAGAAACAGCCCAAAGCTCAACACACAGATCCTCTACAATCAGCCCTCCAAGCCAAAGACCTTTCCTCAAAATGGCAGTTGGCTGAGAATTCCCTTAATTGTCCACTGATGGCACTACTGCACCCTGACCACGTGGGGGCACCAGCATACTCCACACCCAAGTGAAATGCTTGTGTTTCTCCCTAATCTGAAGAGCAGTGGTGCTTCTTACACATACGAAAACTAATGAAGATATGTAACTGCCAAACAAAAAAACCTACAAAACTGGTCACATTCAAAAGAAGTTACAAATAACAGCAAAGTTTTCCATCTGTTCCCCCAAGGGCCCTTTTAAAGCCAGCCTCCAGATCTTTCTCTCATGTATCCTGCCACCTGTCTATCAGTAACTCTTGAGTGTCCCACCAGCCCTAGTCTCTTCCATGGGCTCCAATCCTGAATTTCTAACTGTCCTCTCACCGCTGTATTACTTCAAACACCATATGTCATCTTTCCAAACAAGACAGCTATCCCTGCAGATGTTATGAATTCTTGCAACAATAATAAATGCTAACACATCCAGCATGTTTCCACATAGGTTAAGTCATGCAATACTTAAAATAAGAAAGATGTTTGTTCAAAATCACGCAGCTCAAAGACTAGGAATCCCAGATGCCTAACTCCAGACCCAGGCCTTGAACCACTATCTTGAGTTGTCACATTGGGTATTTCCCTTTGGATCCACATACTTAAGACAAATACATATGATACTATTAAAATTAACTATCATATTTTTGTGGATACTAAAGTAAAGGCTAAAGGGTAAGAGGCCTCTACCAATTGTAAACTTTAAGAGAAAAGACCAGATGCCATGTTTATAAGTATCCAAGTGCATAGTTTTCATTTGAACTACATAGTCACCTTCAAACAACCAGTACATATAAAAAGTCAGTAAAAATCCTTTCTGTGAAACAGGGCATGGTGGCCAGGGAGATGGGTCAGTAAGCATTTGCCACAAAAGCATTAAGACTTGAGTTCAGATCCACCCAACCTTCCTAAAGCCAGGATAGGTAGCACACATCAGTGATCCCAGCATTTCTAGAACAAAATGGGAAGCCCACACAAGAAAGTCCCCCCAGAAACCTGTAGACCAGTTTGTCCAGTGTTTGCAGTGGTAAGCAATGAGACCCTGTCTTAAACAAGAAGGAAGGTGAGAACTGACTTCTATATGCACACTGTGGTATACACACAAACGCACACCACACAAACACACAAATACACCACACAAACACATATACACATACTGCACACAAACACAAGCAGATAGACACCATGCACCCCCACACACACACAATACAAACACATACCACACACACACAATTACATATAAGCACATACTACACAAACACACATACACAAAAGGCTTCTTAAAGAGGAGTATGGTTACAAAAAAAAAAAAGGTGAGGTGCAAGAGACAGAAGGATAGTGAAAAGAAAGTACCTATGAGGTTCACAGGGTAATATCTAAACCATGACAGTGTCCATTCTACTGAAGACTGGGCCTTCTTTTCCTAACACCTTAACTGCATAATTTCCTATTCCATGGACGTCAGAACTACCACTTGGCTAGGAAGTCCAGGTGTTAGACGGGTCATGAAAATAATTTTGAACTTGGCCCAGGTATTTATTCCTTTTGTCTAAGGATGGAGGTACAATCCTTCTGACTAGCTCCCTCTAACCAGAAGCAGGACTTCCTCTCTTGACAGTGTTCTTTCATTTTGTGTTGTAAGCCATCATTGGTGCTAACCAACTACATACTAGGAATACAAGCCTGAACCGAAGAGACATAGCCACCCATACAACTCGCATGTAAACAAAACAGAGCATAAGCGATTACTAAGAAACGCATTCTATGAGGAAGGGGCATCTATCCCAGGCGCTGCATAATCACAAGTACTTTCCTAACACCCAAGCAGAGGCCTAGGAAAATTATGTAAGAAAGAGAAATTGTTTCAAACAAAGGGTATGTATGATCTCCAGAAGACAGGGAATATGGTAAATTCTAGAGGGTATGGGGATAACAGCAAAAGTCAGGGGAATGTGGGGAAGTTAACGTGGTTGTTTGGTTGATGGGTTGGTTAGTAGGTCTAGTGATGCAGCAGAGCCAGCCACAGGCAGCCTAAGAAGTCACAACCCTGCTCAACATGGAGCAATCCACATTCTTACACACAGTTGCTAAAGGTGCAGTTATACAAATTCACAATTTTAACAAAAAATGGGGCTTGGACAAAGCGTTTGGGGGATATATGTTTTGACCCAGCAATCTCATTTCTGGGAATTTATCTTATGGCAATAAACTACAAGAAATCTGCTGCCAGGAAAATAACATGCCACAGTTTGTAAAAGCCAAGTAATGGAATCTACGTAGCAGCCTCCTTTGAGAACTCATTTAAATGTGTTACAGTGCATCCCCGTTTCCGAATACTTTGTAATCATGACAAACCATGCTGAAGAAGAATAGCCATCGGCATGAAAAAGGCTTACAATACAATATGAAGAGAAAAAACAACCACATACAAACAAAGTCTTTTTTTTTTCTTGAGTTCTCAATAGTCTTAGCTTTAAGTTGGTGGTAGTTGGGATTGTTTTTTGATTTGTTTTTTGTTTGGGTATCTGTTTTGCCTTTTAAAGTTTTTCCAGTGAAAAACTGGGGGGCTTTTATAATAAGATTCACTGTTTATTAACATTTTTGAAGATGTAATCGTCTCACCAGTAAGTTCATAGGAATTAATATACAGCTCGGAGCCAGCACACGCTATGAGGACAAACGTGGGACTGCAGATCCCTTTACAGACATGCACACAGCCCACACCATCCACACATGCCCATACACTCCCTTCCTCTGAACACATACCTGGACAAACCCAAATGGAAAGAAACGTTCTGTCTGGCCCTGGGAGCCGGAGTGAAAGGTCTGGCGCCAGTCTGCAATGAGTGCAGGAAACATGCAGGCGTACAGGTCCCTGTTATAATTCGCATTATTCTCTCCTTAAAAAAAAAAAAAAAACCGAAATTGGGAGAGAATTTTGGTGTGGGTATTTTAAAAGTTTTTCTTCTCCCCCATCCATGCCCTGAAGTAGTGGCCTTCCGTGCCCTCAGGTTGATGGCCAGCGGCATCAGCAAGCTTGGTACAAGTGGAAGCTTCTAAAGAGCATGAGCTTCGGGAACCGCTCCCTCTACATCTTCCTGGAACTCTTCTACTGCAGTGGGAATGAACTACAAGTGTGAACCAATCTGCTAAAGACCAGGCCACCTGAGACTCACGATGTCCAGCACACTGTCCCCAGTCAATGCATACAAGAGACAAGCTGTCTGATGTCCTCCAGCCACTAGATAGCTCAGCAGGCAGCCAAGGACAAAGTGGAAACCCCAACTGAAGCAGCAGATGGGAGAACCACCCTGCTAACCCAGAGAAAACAGGGCTGGATAAAACGATAAACTCATTGGGTTTTGAAATCATTAACTCCTCGGGGCCCTTTGTTACACAGCCAGAGCTAACTGACACAGTGGAGAATGGGCAAGCTCACCCTGATACCACACCACCCCTTTCAAAGTCATGTTTTGCAGGGGGTGGATCATGGCATTCCAGAGGACAGAGTGTGTTGCCGGTCCAGCCACAGGATCACATGGGACAAACCTGAAATCGGCAAGATGAACAAAGCCAGCAATCAATCGAAAGACAGTCAGCCTAGCCACGTTCACTTGGACAAACCTCACAGGAAAACAGCCCAGAGACAGTTCAGTCTGTTCCATTACACTTGAAAACATGGGAACAGTGTCACCAGGTTCTTCCCAGGGAAAGTGTAGCAATCAGTTCTATGTGAGTCCACAGTGGGCCACGCCAGTTTCCAGATAAGGCCATTAAAGTCAGAGGGAGGGCTGATTTACATGCAATAAGTTCAGCTAACTACTACCCAGTAGGCAGACTAGCTTACAGGTGCTGCTTTGGGAGTAATGGGGTGATGATTTTCCATGTAGCAAAACCATTGGATACATGCTTACTTCTTTTTGCAAGATAAATTCCCAGCAATGGCATTACTGAGTCAAAAACAATTTTGTTTTAACTTTGGATATGGTCCCAGACTTCTCTGTGGAATACATATATGCATTTATCTTTGCAGGAGCTATAGAGAGAATTCCCACTTTCCCAGTCCATTTGCTTCACTCCCTTCCGTGGAGATCTGATGTACCTGGCTTTAAAACCCCCACCACATGCTGGATATGACTTTCCTTCCTACTCTACTAAAAGCCATTCCTTTTCTCCCAACTTAATATCTTCATCCCACCTACACTCAGGCAAAGCTTTATACAAATACCCAAACTGTACTAGGAGAAAACCCTCCTTCCCTTCCTCCTCCTCACCCCCCCTTCCCCTCCCCCTCCTACTCCTCCCAGAAGCCCTCCCAGAGTGAAAGAGACAGTGCTCACGAAAGTAGAGCCCACAGAGTACCTCTCCGTCTCCATTTGCATACAGTATTGGGTTTTGTTTGTTTGTTTTTCTAACGAGTTCTTTCTCTTCTGAAATATCCTTCCCACCCAGCTTTCATACTCAGTACACTAATGTTTTTAAGTATACATTTAGGCATTCATTCTTCCTGTTTGGCAGTTTACTCTTGAGGAAAGAGAGTGCAGTGGCTAAGAGGAACCCAGGCATTGGAGCCAGACTGGCCTACTTTACTAGGCCCGGCACAAGCCATGTCCTGATCTTCTCTGGGACTTGGTGTCTTGAACCGTGGTGTAGCGGCAGTAGCTACACTTTAGGGAGGTGTTCTGAGAACCAGATGAACCAGTGCAGACGAAGAGCCTACAACAGTGCCCTCAATAGAAGGGTGTCGACAAGCATGAACTACTGCTGTTACTGAGGTAAACGAGTACAGTCCCTTCTTCACCTGTTCCCAGATGGCTGTAGTTGCTCAGACAACAACACATGCCCTGTGCATGAAAACTCCATACACCCAGGACAAACACGGACGACATTCAGCATGCACTTACCTCCTAAAAGGACATGAGGACTCCTCACTCTCACAGCCATTCCTCATGGGCTTTATCTCAGGCTGAAGAACTCGTTCATCCCTTGTATTAGGAACTCCACAGGCTTTCAGTGCCCTTCTAGATGACCAGACTTCAATGGGTGTCCCACCCCAACTGGAGGAGACTAGCCCGATGGGATATTGCAGAGTGTCATACAGGTAACGCCCAAAGAGCCAGCACACTGCAGACATGTATGTGAAGTTTCCGTGACCCAGGTTTCCTATGCATGGAAATAGTTACAGGGAAAGTCAGGAGAAGAGCAGGGGATATACAAACTGGAGCTGTGACACGAGTGGAACCAGCAGTGGGCTCCTTTCTAAGCCCTTCAGATGCAGGGAAAGACGAAGGTAAAGGACAAGCTACAGCCCAGAATGAAGCATGACTTCCAAAGTTCCCCTAAGAAGAAGAATCTTTTCCACAGGGAAAATTACAGTGTTCATGACAGTTTCACTTGACTGCTCTTCAGTTTGCTTGTTTGTTTGTTTCTTTTCAGTTGCTCAAAATGCTTTTTGCCATAATGAGGAAACAAGAGCTCTCAGTCTGGCATGGAGGCGAGTGGAAACAACTGTGTCGTAGTCTGAACATAAATAATTCACTTACATAATCAGGGATCCAGAACTCTAAGCAGGTTTTGCGGAACCCCAGCCCCTCAGGCACATCGGATTCCAGGAACATTAAGTCCTCCTCAGTAGACAAGTGGCCCAAAACCTGTGAGGTCCCTTTTCCACCTCACACTCCCCGGCCACTCACTTAAGGCAAGCGGCCAGGAGGTAGAGAGGAGATGTGGTTTTTTTCTGGATGATGTGTGATCAACCCCATAGCTGAAGTAATGAAGATGTGGACACAGAAGTGCTGAGAAATCCAGCAAAAAGGGAGACACAGCAACCATTAACCAGTTTTGCTTCTTCCCCGGTCTGATTTTTTTCAACTGTTCATACACAAGCTGGTGATATGAGTTCCATACTAGAGGGGGTTAAAGAGGGGAGGAGAAGATGGAAACACACGGAGACAGGGTCAACGCAAACCAGTACCTGGTAAAAACCTACTCTACGTGAGGCACTGGGTTTAGCCCTGCAAAGGACCCAAACCCAAGTAGTGCAATAGGAGAAAATCAGATCAATTTCAGACGAATTGCAATCAACTGAGCACCTACTACGTGTTCAGAACTACAGAGTGGTTGAGATACAGCAGGGAAAGAGACACAGAGTCTCTCCTCATAAATTCTAAAGCTTACTGACTAGGTCAGGTGATTAGCTAAATAAAATAAATGGGGGAGTACGCTGTCTTAAAAGACAAGTTTTGGCTGGAGTTAACAACAAAGAGTTAACAATGAAGAAGAGCTGTCAAGGAAGTTCAGCAAAAGCCTGGTTTAGACTGACATCCTCCCTCTGCACAGCCCTGTCACATCACTTCCTGTAGTAAGAGGTTCAGTGTTTCCCTCTGCGCTGGTCTTAATGAGACTGGGCCGCACAGGCTCAAATATTTGAATGTTAGTTAGTTGAACTGTTTGGCAAAGATTAGGAGATGTAGCCTTGTTGTAGAAGGTGTGTCACTGAGGGTGGGCTTTGAGATTTCAAAAGTCCCTGCCAGGCCTATCCTATTCTCTCATTCTCTCTCTCTCTCATCCCTCTCTCTCTCTCTCTCTCTCTCTCTCTCTCTCTCTCTCTCTCTCTCTCTCTCTCTCTCTCTGCCTACAAATCAGGATGTAGTTATCAGCTACGTCTCCAGAACCATTCTTACCTTCAGCCACACTCCCTGCCACGATGATAATGGTGGACTAACCATTTGAAGCTATAAGCATACCCCCGATTAAATGTCACCTTCTATAAGTTGCCTTGGTCAGAACAGTACTTCTGTTAGTTTTGGAGGGACTTCACTTCATTCATAACCGTGTCTCTAATGTCTAGGATATAATCAGGAATATGTGTTTGCTAGTGTTAGGTGCCTGTGAGTAGCCAGTTAAAGGCAGACCTACTGACTAGTAAGTAGAGGAGAAAGATAACTAAGAAGGATAAAAAGAGGTTAGGAAACCGGAGGATAGGCAAGAATGTGTTTATTTATTTGTATGTAAAGTATGTGTTTGTATGTGCACATGTGTGTCAAGATGTACAAGTATATATGTGTACTTATGTGGAAGCCAGAGGTCAATGCCAGGTATCTTCCTCAATCATCCTCTACCTCATTCATTCATTCATTCATTTGTTCATTCATTCATTTGTTTGAAATTGCCTCTCACTATTCAGCTAGACTAGCTGGCCAGTAACCCCCAGAAGTCGCCTTTGTCTCTGCCTCCCCTGTGATGAAATTACAAATATATGCTGCCACATCTGCCTTTTAAATGAGCGCCTGGGTTCTGAATTCAGGTCCTGGTGCTTACATGGTCAGCCTTTACCCACAGAGTGAACTATGTTTCCCCAGGTGGTGGTGATGGTGGATGCCTTTAATCCCCTTTATTCCCAGTACTCTGTAAGCTGAGGCAGGCAGATGGATCTCTGAGTTTGAGGCTAGCCTAGTCTACAAAGCAAGTTCCTGGACAGCCAGGGCCACACAGAGAAACTGTGTTTAAAAAAAAAAAAACCAGACCAAAACAAAAAGAGGAACCCCATGGAGGCAGCGAAAAGAATGAATACAAAAGGCACTGCACAAACTGTGAAGCAAGCGATGAATTGATAAGGGGGCTGGTTGTATTTGCCTCTGTCTTGTTCTGTGGAAATAAAGAACAGGGCTGAACCCTCGCAGCAGGGACTGTGTCTGTCGTGCTTGCCGCTGTGTCCTTGGACTGGTGCAGTGCCTGCCCCAGAGCAGGCAGAGCCATGAAGTACAGATTCTGTGGTTCTCTCGTAGAGAGAAATGGAAGACAGGAGGCCCTGAAGGGAGCTGGAGCAGATCCAAGTTCACTCTGAGGGGGCAGTGAGACGTCCTCAGACGCAGTAGGGAGTAGGGGACAGAGAGGGTTACCACAGTGGAGAAAGACCCTGACTCCCTCCACCTCGTTGAACAGCATCAGTGCTGTTCTCAAGAAAAAGGAAGAGCCTTTTCCTGAACTCAGTGGGGAAGATTCGGGCTGGATACCTAGGAAGAAACACGTAACCATGATCACCAGGAATGGGATGGAAACCCACTAGGAATACCAGGCTAAAAGGATACGTCTGTAATAATAACTAGAACCAAATTCAGTGGCTACAGATTCCATTTAAGTCACTAACCCATTGCCTGGAAGACAGTTTGCTGAGGCATTCGCGTACCTGCAGTGGGCTTGGACCATGACAGGTCAACTTCATCGAGGTCAGCCAGCTCCTCCTCTGCCTGGGTGAGGGAGACAGAGAAGACTCGCACAGACTGGTAGGCAGCGGTGTCCGACAACTCCTTTGAGGCGTTGAAGATCTGGGAGAAATCAGACGGTCAGTTAATCTGATAGAGGGCAAAGTGGCTTGCAGCGTTTCGGCAAACGTGCCGTCCAATCCACAGAATTCCTTCGGACCCCTGGATACGCTGAGAATAAGTGCATAACGAAAATCAGGAATGGGCTGTGCTGGAACACCTGGATCCAGATGTTTCTGACCAACAGGGGCAAGGAGATGAACCACATTCCAGAAGACAGTTCACAATGAAACCTGTGGTCTTCCACAGCAGGTCTACACTGGACAAGAACGACTGTGTGAGGCTAAAGAGCACTGAATTACATCATCATCTCCTTTCACCAAAGGTTCTGGGGACTGAACCTAGGGCCTAGTGAATGCCTAGTAAACCCTTAACCACTATGCTATGGCTCACAACCCATAGATTACTTTAACTTAAAACTAAAAGGCTGGTTCCTCTCCTAACTGACATCTGAGAGTGCAAAGCGTTTGAACTAACAATGGTATTTAGGAAGTCTCTGTGGAGACAACAGAAAAGAGACCACGACTTATGTAATCTTTTTACCATACCAAAAAAGAACAGATCCCAAAGAAACACACCAAAGCAATGTGGTAACTAGGTTATTCCTGCCTTAGTCCTGGAGAGCAGTTACCAAGGAAAAGGTTGGCAGCTGAGGTAATCTGAAAAGTGATGTGCATGGGAAGGCTTCTGACAGAGAGAAACGTGTCTGTCCAAAGAAACCACATTTTCCCAAGCCACTTCATGAACCCTGAAGGCGCAGTGGCCTGGGGTTAGTCTGGGTAAGAATGTGTGCACCATACTGAGTGACTTACTTATTAGGTCTGGTAAGCCCCATTCCACTACAAGCTTAGGATACCACTGTTTCCTTTCACCTTGGTTTCTTGTGTTGCTGTTAGGTTATTGTTTTTGGCTTGTTGGGTTGTTCTGGGTTATTGCTGAGTTATTGTTGGGTTAGTGTGTTATTGCTACTGTTGATTTAAAAAAAGGAATAGTTGGGCAGTCTCTTGATTTGCATTTGTATTTGTGTAGATGTTTTCTCTTGAGTCCCCTCTATCTCCCCCATAGCAGTCCGGTTTCTCTAAACAAAGGACCAACAGGATCACCAGGAAGCCCAGTTACAAACTGCCTAAGGGAACAGGCTCCCCAGCTGAGTCCGGCTGCCACTGCAAGGCACAGAAGGCAAGCATGCTTTCCCTTGGCCTCCAGCCACAGAAACTGCAGCTGCTTTCCTCTCCCTCCCACCCACCACAGAGAATACAGCTGGCCTTCCAACCCACGGTACAAGAAAAGAGAAGAGAAAACAACCAGGGTGCCCCACAGCGCTTCACGGAAGTGCGCTGCTCCTAGAATTGCCTGACTTGACCACTGTGCAGGCTGCTGTGGCTGACCGCATAAGCAGATGCAAATGAAACTGCTCTCGGGTCACTGTGGGAGCCACAGCCTGCTGTGCCTCCCTGGCGGGCGGCAGAAACTCCAGCTGGTCAAGGTCCACAAACTCAGGACAGAGATTACACACGGTCTCGGAAAAATGCCATTGGAAATCCTGATCTGTCTTCAGAATCTTATCTGGAAGGTTTAATGGAAAATAGACGGTGAAGAGAAACAAGCCGATGTGCTCACAGTGTACTCTGGCAGGGAGATTATTTTTCAGCAGTTAAGTACCTGTAAAAAGTCGCCTCCTTTGAAATTCAGCTCTGCACTGAGCACGAAGCATCGTATGTTGCTTCCATGGAAACGGTGGATGAAGCTGCTTTCATTCTCTCCACCCACACCAGCTTCCGCACTGCCTGGGAACGCAAGCAGCTCATAGCAATGAGACGCCAGCTTGGGGAGGCAGGATGGGAGAGCATGCCCTATTCCTGAGTGTTCCCGAGTACTGCCAGGGCAGGGAGTCGGGGTGGCTGGCACTCTGCGGTATTGTTACCAGCACGTGACAGTGGATCCAAAACATTAGCTGGAAGGAGTCCATCTTTTTTCCGCATTTGCCAGAACCGGAAAGCTGGGTGTTAGCAAAAATGGGGGTGGGGGAAATTCCTGCTGTACCCGACGTCTAAATGGTCCCCTTTTCCAATGCCACTGCCTTTTTGATGGAAGCATTTCCTCTGGGATATTGGCAGCAAATTTAGGAATAAAGAGATTTCAGGAAGATTTTCATTTAAATGACACTTGGTTTCCCCCGCTGATGAAAGGGAAGCCTTACTCCATCTGCTAAGATCAGATTTCATCTCATCAAACACCTCAGTGTAATTATTTCCCTACCGAATATTGAAATGAGGATGTAAATGAATACCAAGGTATTTGAAGTCATTAGCACTGCCTGGGCTGAGGGAGAGCACCAGGCCCTCTCAAGGGACCAGACCATTCCCCATCAAAGCAGCTGCGCACCAGTGTTCATTTTGTAACCTTTATACCACATTCTTGAATTAATGAAGACACGTCAAGAATCTATTTCCCTCAGAGGATCTTAGCATGGGGCCTGCAGGGGGGGCGGGGGGGGACACAAGACGAGTGTGTGTATGTGTGTGTGTGTGTGTATGTGTGTGTGTGTGTGTGTGCGTGCATATGTAAATGTGTGTGCGTGCCCACACTTACACATGTGATGGACAGACATCTAGTCATTTAGTAATTAACAAGGAAGAGTTTGGAGGTTTCGAACCTTGTTTCACTTCCTGCTGTATCAGCTCTAAGGTTGGGATAGTAACTGTAAATAAACCACCCACCACACTTCTAAAAGCCTGCCGTTGGGATGGCGTTGACACCCCTGTCTTCCGTATATCAATCTCTCCATATGTAAAATAAGAAAGAGGGGAGGGCCAAAATCTAGGCTTCTTGTCTGATATTGGCCATCTTTTCCTGAGCCTCACTAGAAATATCTGAGACCTACCCTGAGGTGGCAGATGAACATTTAGACTTTTCTCCATTTATAAACATCTCACTTGGTGTTATAAATAACACTCAGCTTTAAAATTCCATTTTACCCTAACAACAAGATGGGCATACAATCTGCCATTTCCTTCTTTGAATGTGAAGAGGGGTAGGTTATAGTGAGAATCTTACCTCCTCAAAATGGCACATGGAGGGAGGGAAGGAAAAAGAGACAAACACTGTACTTGTGTGCTTATGTGTGCTGGGAATCTGTGCAGGGAAAGGAGCAAAAGCAAGGGGTGGGGGTGTAATGCATTTTTCCTATCAAGAAATAAGGTTCTGCAAACTGTTAAAAGACTGGGGAAAAAAATGTGGCTTTTGGTGCTATCAGCACCTAAAATACTGCTTTGCAAACTAAGTGCCTCATTGGGAGAGAAAGAGAGAGAGAGAGAGAGAGAGAGAGAGAGAGAGAGAGAGAGAGAGAGAATTAACACATATATTTCAGATGGAATCTCTTTTCTGTCCCCTTCCATCTCAGAGCTCTCAGTCCTCACTTAATTCAGAAGATGCTCAAGAAAAAATTCCAGGCAGAAAGAATGTGTTTACGCTTAGCAATCAAGATCTGATTTAGCTTGACAGAAAATGGGATGGGATCCTTGGCATAGCCTGCTATTGAGAAAGTTACTATATAGATATAAACAGATCTGGTCCATGCCTCTCTGTGAAAACACAGAAGTACAATTAAAACATGAAGGAAAGCACTGCTTTCTCTAACGAGGTAACAGTAATTCCACTTCTGTACAAAGCCATGCTTTCTAGCATGATAAACCCCCATATCCATGTCTATGCAAACATGCCAACAGGTCCAGGCCAACAAGGTCCAGCCAAGTCCAGCTGAGTAGGCATTTCAATTCAAAATACTTCCATATATTTAAAAGAGGAAGTAAGAGTTCACGGAATTAGAAAGATTTATATTCAGGAATTTGGACTTTCGAATTAGAAAACATGGATTAAAATGAAACATAGATGGGTAAATCTTTTAAATAGCATTGTTTAATAATAGGTTTTCTTAAAGGGAACAATGAAACTACAAAGAATAAAGGCTATAGAAACAAAACAAGACAACTTAAAGCATATAAAAGTCCTCTAGCTTATACTTTCTTAAATGATTTATTTCATTTTATGTGTATTGATGGTTTGCCTGCATGTATGTCTTTGTGTCCCCTGGAACTGGTTACAGACAGGTGTGAACTGCCATGTGGTGCTGGGAATTGAACGTGCGTCCTCCGGAAGAACAGCCAATGAGTGATCTTAACCACTGAGCCATCTTTCCAGCCCATCTAATTTATACCTTTATCAAAGAGAGAGCTAAAAGGAAACCATGGCTTGGTTGTGCAGAATCCTCAACCTCAAACTCAAATATTTCTCAAAGACAGAGAACTGGATAGTCAAGAAGGGCAAGCAAAGATAAGTCAGCCTGGACGGTGCAGCTAGGGATAACAGTAACCTTCGACCTTTGCAAGGAGAAAACCAAGTATGTAAGCACACTTACACTTGCCAAAGAAAAGCTTACTTCTTTAGGTTGTGAAATCAAATTAGTGAGTATGATCCCGCCCATGGTAAGTTCTTAGTGAACAGAAGCGGCCTTCCTTCTCCCTGTTACTCCTTTTCTCCTCTCCTTCATAATCGCCAACATTGATTGTCGGCTGAGATGTTCCATTACCTGTAAAACAGTCATCTGCATGTTACTCTGCCCACTGCAAAGCCAGACATCTCCAAATAAAACATCGTGGACTCTCAGGGTGAGGTTCGTTGTCTCCAAGGTCTGTTGTGCCATCACTTCAAAAGGTCCCCCAGGCTTCATAGGATCCAGCACCACCATCCAGGTGTTGGAGGGTCCTGAAACAAGAACAGACTCCAAGGGCTTAGTCAACGGACCACCGGAAATGGAGTTAAACACCAACCGCAACTCATCTGTGGCTGAGCCCAGGCTCTGTGACAAAGGGAACGCAATGCTATAAGGACTGGCCAAATTCCAGGCAAGGGGGAGGAGCTGTTGAGCACAGCGGACTTTTTATCCTTAATCTGTACCAATCCCTTCTTATTTTTAACTAAGGCGTTTACAAGAAAAATTAGTTACCCAGTTATAATCCTAAATTAGGAGAGACAAAAATACACATGGATTAAAATTCAGGGACGGTTAGTTGACAAGGAAAAAAAAAAAAAACCATAAAACAGAAATTCTCATTACGCCATCCAACCGTCAATATTACCATAATCTAATCTTTCTGATTCACACAGCACCCTGAACTAACTCGCAATTATCCGATCAAATGTGAGCACAGGTTCGGAAGATCATTTCTGATTTGAATCTTCCCTTTACTAAGCAGGACCACCCTTGCCATCCGTCACAGCCTTCCTCCCATGTTGCTAATAAGTACAACCCTGTCAGTGACACTGGGTTCTCCCATCGACAAGCAGGTGCATGGAGAAATGGACACATCGACAAGTAGCAGGAAGCATATAAATGGCTGACAGTGAAAGGATTAACTGGCCCAATCAAATATTTGAGAGTGACATGCAAGACTCGATGCTCTGCGACTCCACTAAGGAAATGAGAAGCCACGGAAGACCCTATTTTAGGCATTCATAGCTTGCTTCCTAGAAACCACACTTCCTATTGCCCTTCTCAGCACTGGATCACCGCTGTCAACATCATGGAGATTTAAGTGAAAAAAGAACCAGAAAACATGAACAATACTGGAGTGGTGAAACAGGAACCTAGAGAAGGCAGAGAGAACAACATTTTAACATAAAAATGTCAAACATAATCTGGCTTATCAGTTGCCACCAGATCGATGCAAATTCAAAGGGAAAGAGTGAGGAGACCAGGAAACAGAGCATTGTAATGTTACTGCCCTAACCTACGAGAAGAAATAATTATAGAAATACCATCCAAGTGCCTGCTCCATGCTGGACACCGTTCAAGGTTCCTCCTAGCTGGCAACAATTAAGCAGAAGCAGGAAATGCCCAGATGCGCACTTGCAAATTAGTAAAAAACTGAGGCCTTAAAGGTAGCTTGGAGAGCGGGAGGAAACGTCTAAACGTTTGGTCCTCTGAAGATCTAGCTGTACTGGCTGAGTCTGGAGCTCTGCCTCAGGAGGTCAGCTAAGCCCAGGACCCTGTGCTCCCTGTTGTATTTCTCTGACCAATAGCCAGGCATCAGCATATAAAATGCAAAATTCAACCTAAAGCAGAAGAATCGCTGTTTTGGAAACAGTGGGCAGCTAGTACAGATTGTGTGGCACAGGTGTGATGCGCTCCGTATGGCTCACGCTTATGAACAGGCAGACGTTCCAATCTGTCCTAATACAGGCTTGCCAAGGTCTTTCCAGGCTTCCTGCACTGACACACCTTACTGAGGCTCTATCCCTCTGCCAGCAGCACTGTCCGTGGGTGCCGATGGGGTCAGAGAACCTAACGTAGAACTAGCTCTTAGCCTCCTGTATTCATCCGATGCATTCAGAGCTATCAATTAGGTATTTCCCCTTAGCCTCGTGACGAAAACTCTCCCCAGCACTTCCAAGTGTGGACGTCTATGGTAGTCTGAATAAGATTGGCCCCAAAAGGATCATATATTTGAATGCTTAAGGAGAGGCAGTAGGAGGTGTAGTCTTGTTGGAGTAGGTGGGGCCTTGGAGAAATTGTGCCACTGGGGTTGGACTTTTGGAGTTTCAATGCTCAACGAGACTCACAGTCTTTCTCTTCCTTCTGCCTGCCAACCCAGATGCAGACCTCTCAGCTCCTTCTCCAGAGCCATGTCTGCCTGTATGACACCCTGCAACCCGCCATGACAACAACGGACTAAACCTCTAAACTTGTAAGCCGGCTCCAAGTCAATGTTTTCCTTTATAGAGTGGCCATAGTCATGGGACCTCTTCACAGCAAGAAAACCCTAACTAAGACAATGTCCAAAAACAAGAAACAGGAAAGGAAATTCGCAAAGCAGCATCACCATTTCACTACAGACGGAAAAATGAATGCGCTCCTGGTAGGGCCTAGAACCTGAGGAAAGCTGAACCGGGAGAATGAGTCTTGATCCCGACATCTTTCGTTCCTTCTTGGCTAGCTAGCATCGGCTCTTCTGGTTTCTAGCATTTTTCCTCTCCCATTTAATAAAAAGAAAACCACGCCCTGACAAGACGCCGTAAAGCAGGAGAAACCTGAAAACCGCGCCCTGACAAGATGCCGTAAAGCAGGAGATACCTGAAAACCACGCCCTGACAAGATGCCGTAAAGCAGGAGAAACCTGAACTGTAGAGAACTCACTGATGGGCACATGAGCTCAAGGGGTAACTCGTACAGGCCATAGGATCTGCCTCTACATGTATACTGTCTGCAGAAGTATAGCACCTGTGACGTCTTAGACCAAGGGCAAGGGTGGGAGTCTAAAGTCAGAAGTCGCCATGCTTCGCGAGGAGAGTTAGTCTTTGGATTGTCAGTTCAGAACAGGGTGCTTGATGGGGAGCATGCTATAGGGGACTTGAGAGCTTTTAGAAAGTATGGTAAGCCATCAAGTCTACATGACATGAGTTCAGATAGTAAATCTGAACCCCCAACCATAAAGCTCACTGATTTCAGCATCATCCAATGGGCTTTCTGCTGGTTCTTGGCCTTCTCAGTCACAGCTGCTCTGGTCCTGCCTTAGGAACAGTAGCCATTTGCTACCGGTTACCTCTTTTGCCAGTCCAGGCCCAGTTTTCTCTAAGTTTTCATTTTTCACTGCATTCAAACCTCTGCGTTCTTACATTCGTTCTTCTACCATCTTGGAGGATCGATGTCCTGTCTTCATTTTACTGCTACTTAGCCTACAAACATCCTGCTAAGCACTCCATCAAATAAATGACAAAAATGAAGTCTAACCCTGGGCCACGCTGATAAGAAAGCCATGCAAGTTGAGTAGAGCTCCATGGTTTCACAGGTAACAGCATGTCCGGTGGCTTGCCTCTGACAACTGATCTGCATATTGCAGCCAAGGGTATACACAAAGAAAGAGCTGTCTATCTCTCTTCTCTCTCTATCTTCCCCAGTTAAATCCGCCCTCAAGATGGAAGCCACGGTCGCAAGGACAAAATGAAAATAATTTGTTCAAGAGACATGATTAGTCATAAAGTATTTTCTTGCTTTTCTTCTTCTTAATCAAATCAAGTGCTAATTTTTTTTCAAGTTATTGTGATGAATACCAAGAAGGGGAGGGGGTACCAATGGCCTTTATCTTCCTAAAAGGAAAACCTAGCGCTTACAAGAAACAGCTTTCTTCACTTTCCACAGAACCCTGACTCTTTCTCAGCTGAAACACGATCCTGTGGCTTTTAAATGTGGCTTGGGGGTGAAGGATGCCTTACTGCCTAAACCACCCCTTACGACCCACACTTATTCCATAGCTCACAATTCAAATCTACCGCCACCAAGCAGGAGTGAAATAAAAAGTAAATGCTTTATATGAGTCAAACTGCTTATGAAAATTATATAAGTCGCAGCACGTTGTGGCACATACACCTTAGGGTGGTTTCAAAGTTACAGCCTTGTATTAGCCTTGTCCCTCTGGAACAAACAGGATCTGTGACTTGCTCTCAAGAGTTCTACATCAGAGGAGAGGGGAAATGTCCCTCTCGAGACTTGGCTGTATTATATGGGGAGAAGGAGTGGCATCTCAGTCACAATGACCATCATTGAGAAAACAAATGACAAGAGAGACTGGTGAGGATGTGGTGAGGTGTGTTATTTATGACCAACAGGAATATAAACCGACATCTATGTAAATTAACATGTGCTAGCCTGGGCTACAGAGCAACCTCCAGGACAGCCAGAGCTACACAGAGAAATCTTGTCTCGAAACCAACAACAGCAAAGGATAAGTTAGGCAAGGGGTGGAGGAAGAGCAGGGGAGCAAATATGAGCAAAACACAATGCTATATGTGTGCAGAATGCCAACAATTCAGCCCAGTATTTCATAGGGCTATAACTTAGCACTTAGCGTGCTTGCCTAGCGTGTAGAATCCCCAGATTCAGTCCCCAGAGCTATGTAACCGGGGTGTGGTAGTTCATTCCTACGATCCCACCCTTTAGGAAGTAGACGGAGAGGAGCCAGAACTTCAATAAATTCTCTGCTACAAAAAAAAAAAAACAAAAACAAAAACTAGGCACTGAGCGTAGGCTGTTGTGGAATTCTTCACTTTCAGTGTATCTCGCAGATCACAGAGAGAGGCTGGAGAGATGGTGCAGGGGTTAAGACAGCTGCTGCTCCTGTAGTGGACCTGAGTTTGGTTCCCAGCACCCACCCCTGTACATCTTTATCCCTTCTACAAAGAGACCCTTTTATGAGACCCTTGAACCTTCGTCCTCACAGCCATATCCCCAGCTCGTCCTCACCGTGTGTGTCTGCATATCGTAAAGGCTCCTAACAGCTCTATCAACTGCCAAGCCCTATCAGTCTGCTCATGTGCTTTGATTGCTTAAAATCTACAGATTCAGGATTTAAATGTCTTCACAGAAATAAACAAGTGGCCATACTGCCCCATCTCCTGTCACCCACCCTGACATTTAGCCCAGAGTCCCAGACCAACCTACCTCCATGGAATTTCTTCAGTGTTACTGATATACTCTAATCCCGGTGTCTATACCCAGGATGTTCCCTCTGAAACAGGGAGGAACAGGGATTTTGTACATCCTCTTTCAAGACCAGACTTAAACTAAGTCCGCTACTCTATTATCTTTCTAAGCGCTCTCTCTCTCTCTCTCTCTCTCTCTCTCTCTCTCTCTCTCTCTCTCTCTCTCTCACACACACACACACACACACACACACACACACACACACACACACACACACACACGCACACTGTCCTTCCCTACTGTGGCATATCTCACAGAACTATGAATGTGTTGTTTTGTTTTCCTGCCTCCTCCCCTAACCTTCAGGCTTCATTAAGGGAGAAGCTACATCTGTTTTTTTGTTTTGTTTTGTTTTAAGATTTATTTTATTCATATGAGTGCACTGTAGCTATCTTCAGACACACCAGAAGAGGGCATCTGATCCCATTACAGATGGTCGTGAGCCACCAGGTGGTTGCTGGGAATTGAACTCAGGACCTCAGGAAGAGCAGTCAGTGCTCTTAACCGCTGAGCCATTTCTCCAGCCCCCGCTACATCTGTTTTAATCTGTTTTATTCATCAGTGCCGAGCACAGTATCTGGCACATAGTAAGTACTCAATAAATGCTTGAATGACTGAATAAATAACAGTAGCAGTAGTGGTAACAATAATGACCACTCGAATTGATCTGCCAAGCACCGTTCCAACTATGTATGCATTTACTCCTCACAATAATCCACTAAGAATTAGTACCACCTCCACTTTATACACGGAAAACAAACTGTCACAGAGATATCTAATATGTCCAAAGTACATACCTAGAAATGACAGTCAGAATCAGAGCCAAGACAGTAAACTAAAAATTCAAGTATTTCACGAGATCTCCAAGTTGACTCTCTTTTTTAAAATGGTAGGACTTTGTTTCAACTTTATTTTGTGTGTATATGTGGATATGTGTGTTTGTGCATGTATGTCCATGTGGCTAGAGTAACCAGAAGAGGGCATCAGATCCCCTAGAGCTGTGGTTACAAGGAGTTATGAATCAGCCAATGTAGGTGCTAGAAACTGAACCCAGGTCCTCTGAAAGAACTCTTAGCCTCCCTCTCACCTCTAGACTGTCTGCCTCTCTTGCACATATGGTTCATCCCAACTCTCATCTTCTGTGACAATTTTCCATAGCAACCAGACCGAGGTGGATGTCTTCTCTATCTCTTGGAACTCCACAGATATTTTATGTGTTCATCCAATGACTACATAATTTGTTCTGTTCGATAAGCTCCTTGGCAAGGGGGACTTTGAGCTTTTTTACCTTCAGTGCCTACCCACATAGTAAATAGTCTAATAACTCTTGGATGGATGGATGGACAGATGGATGATGGATGGATGGATGGATGGATGGATGGATGGATGGATGGATGGATGAATGGATAGATGGATGATGGAGGATAGAAGATGGATAATGAATGGATGATGGATGGATGGAGGATGGAGGATGGATGATAGATGGATGGAGGATAGATGGATGATGGATGGATGGATGGATGGATGGATGGATGATGGAATATGGATGGATGGATGGATGGATGATGGAGGATGGAGGATGGATGGATGGATGGATGGAGGATGGAGGATGGATGGATGATAGATGGATGATGGATGGATGGATGGACAGACGGATGGATGACGGATGATGGATTGATGGATAGATGGATTGACAACCTGAGCTGGGACTTCATAAGCATTCATTTTCAGATAATCCAGCAGGTGGCAGAAGAGGACAATAACTGAACAAAGAATGGACTGCCCTTACCTTTCACACTGGTCACTTTCTTCATGATGGTTTCCTGACCTTGGCACAAGGTCACTGTCACTGTGGCCCCAGCTGTACCAAAGCCCCAGATCACCGCCCCGGAAGGCTCCTTCTGCAGCACCATGTAATTATCGATGTATGAAGCAAAGCGAAAACCAATACCTAAAAATATTAACGAACACTTAGGAGAACATAATCAGGGAGATTCAGCATCAAGCGGATCTGGGAAAACAGGAAGTGACATATCGTCCCTATACACAAGAATATGATGAGCCTGCTTAAGCCGTTTAACCTCCCAAAACTAGATCTTGTTGCTCCAGATTAAACAAACAACATAATAAGAATAACTCCCAACAATATGCATCACTGCAGAACATGACCATCAAGAGAGACTTAGAACTCAGGATAACAACTAATATGCATTCTCTCCTTCTCTCCCCTTCATAGTTCTTGGTCAACCCCCGACCCTTGCTCTAAAACTTGGCTCTAGAATTTAACATTCCTCCCTCAAATCACTAAAATGAACCTTCCATGCACCTCCCAGATGGTGCTTTAAGAAAAATAAACCACTTCCTTCCCTAGCTCACCATCACTGTGCCCACTCCTAGTAGCTCACAGTTCCTCTAATGTTGCTTGAACCCATCTTTAGCTCTTCCTCTCCATCTTATCAATGCCAAATCCCTTCAGATCTTTACTCTTGGGGGTTGATGTGGTTTATTTTGTTACTGCTGCTGCTGCTGCTGTTGTTGTTGTTGTTGTTGAGGAGGAGGAGGAGGAGGAGAAGGATGTCATTTGGTTAACTGGGAGGGTTTTTTGTTTTTGTTTTTCTGTTTTTCTGTCTTTGATGACTTGGTATATCACACACTTATGACTGTGACAATGCTTCCTTTCCAGTAAGCTCGAATAAATCAGGAGACAAAAATAAGATCATGTAGAGACAGGAGGTTAAAAATCTCTGAAAAAAAGGTCTTGTCACCATTTCACGAGCAAAAGAAAGGGGAGGCATACTTGCATATTGGATTCTGTGCTAAGAGTCACTAACAAGACTGAATAAGAATTCACTTTAACGAGATCATTTCTATTTTTAACTCACAGCCTATATTGGAGTACTTTTAAAATAACAAGCATTGATCCAAATGATCCCAGTGAGCTCATAGAAATTTAAGTAGGAAAATCATAGAACTTACATCCCAATTTTGGGGGAGTTTTAAAATTCCTCCAAAGAAAATAATTTACAAAATTAAGGGCTTTTTGGTTTGTTTTGGTTTGGCTTTTTTTTTTTTTTTAAATAAACGTGATAGACAGGGAAGAGAATTAGAATTAACAAAGCTGACATTCTCTTCCCTGGAAGCTACAAAAGATGGCAGTCCCCTTAGGCTATTCTTAACAGGGCAGTAGAGCTAATGGGGGTCCCCTCACAAGCTTGGTGGCCTATTAATACTGCTCTTCAGGTAACAGGCTAACCCTAAGAATCCTCAGCTCTCTTTCTCACTCAGGAGCTAGTTCAATCAGGAAGCCTACATGACAATCAAAGATTATCCAGAAGGCTTAACAAGCTAAAGATGCATGTACCATGAGCAAACAACTCTGGGACCACAACATCCCAGAATTGCATAAGCAATTTGGCAGCCTGCTGGGGAAACCGGGAGGCATATGTGTGGGAGGGCCCTGTCTTGGGTAGATACAGAACAAAAGCTGAAAAGCAAATGCATAAATAAGAGCTAAGTAGAGAGAGGACTGGAGTTGGAAGAACGGAAGTGAGGAAAATATTGCTTACACAGGCAACAATGTTAAAGTCCATAGGATGGGGAATGCCTTTTCAAGCCAGTCAGTGTTTGCCAACATTCATTTATAGAACCTCTTTGTGAATGGATTTATGATGAGCGAAAAAAATCTTAGAGGTGGAAAATATCTTTATAATAATAGTATAGGGGTTGGGGATTTAGCTCAGTGGTAGAGCACTTGCCTAGCAAGCACAAGGTCCTGGGTTCGGTCCCCAGCTCAAAAATAAATAAATAAATAAATAAATAAATAACAGTATAATTGTGTTACTTACTGATCAAGAGATATAATCTAACCACATTACCCATCCAGGGACTAGGACACAAATAGATTAAGCAATTTTTAAGAATAATTAGAACAGCTATGAATTCAACAAATATCTCTTTATTGGTTCCTGATACTTTAACATTGAGACTGTAACACTGGAAGGAAAAATAATTCCAATAATAGACAGAAATTCTTGCTACCAAGGATCTTACAATCTACTAGGAGCTTACTTGTGTGACAGAGGGCTTAAGATACTGAAGACGGGCCTTGACTGGCCTCAGAAGGTAGCTTATGACAGAATTAGAATCCACGTCATCTAATTCCCAAGGTATTGCAATTTCCTTTTTGCTGCAGTTACATTGTGATAATAATGCAAAAAAATTTGTATTCCCTATCCTGATGAAGCTCACATTCTACGTGGAAAAGACAAACATACTGAGGAACTGGACAATGAACAAAAGAACCGCACCTCAGAAACGCCAGGCATATACAAACGTGGTTATTTAAAGGTGTTGGATTTTTCCCTTCATTTTGTAACTTGAAGTGACAAACAAGAGGGAGTGCTGTGGAGAAGACACCATGATAAGTAGACTAACAAAAAATGTTAGGATAGCAGTTACTTCTGAAGGGAACCCAGCGGACATACTAAGGAGGACTCTCCTGGCAGTCTCCATAAAAATCACAGTGTTATCATTCTCAAACTGGGTAGCGGAATTTATAGGTCCTTTCACTGTTAAAATGTAACAAAAATGTAGCAAAAGGAGAGAGTTAACGGAAAGATGTTAGGATGTGCAAGAAAGAGCTAAGGGAGATGATCTGAAGCAAAAAATGAATGAATACTGCCAAGGTAATCAAGGAAGGTCACCTAATATGACCCAAAGGAAACAAAACAGTGATATTAAATTTGACAGCCCTTAACACTCGAAATGTATATAAGAAATACTCAAGTTAATAAAAAAAAATTGACAGTCCTTAAAAAGAAAATTAAGAAAACAGTGGCTCTACCTTCTCCCCACCTCCTGTGATAGGTCCCCAAAATCATAAGAGGATTAAGAGATGGGGACGATCAGTATAGGGTATTAGCTTTGAAATGGAAAACCCACTGACAGGCTGCTGTCTGGCTGGTGCTTGATTAGAACACAATCATGCCATTTCTTCTCATTTCCACCTTCATTTTAATTGCTGTGGTGATGGAAGCCCAAGTTCCTAGCATTCTAACCAAGAGCTTTACCACCGAGCTATATTCACAACCCCTCAAATTTCATTTATTGACAGTCTTTGGGGTCTACTCTTTCAGTGATCCAAAGAAAAAAAGAGGTGGGTGGATCCAGCATTAACCCTTTACTTTGAATCAATAGATTCCTATCTTTTGGTAACTCCATGGGCAATGTCCAGCCCAGGTTAGTCAGATAACAAGTTGTGACCTGCACAATGGCCATGTGAATCAACTCCCTCCCCAGTGTGATGAGTCTTACCCCTCCACTAATATCTCTCAAGCTGCATCAAAAGTCAGAGCTGAACTTTAAATTATTCTGAGCTAGTGAGGGGGCTGTATTTCTTAGCCCTAATAACCACTTAAACTAGTAAAATGTAATTCCCTCAAGGCACCCATCCCGATAGAAGCCCTCCCCAAGGGCACCACTGAGGGGGCAGGTGTGGAAATATTTTGGATGACTCAGTCACCTGTTTCCAAATATTATCTAACTAGCTTCGCCCCCTTCTCTTTGAGCACTCCTAAAGGCTTCGGTCTGGGGACACTGGAGCCTGCCCCAGTGGGTAAACCGATGTCTTCTCTGCCTCCTATGCTGCAAGTGAAGTACCCCACAAGGAAAAGGCAGTATAGCGGGCCCAGCTGTACCCAGCGACTAGGTGGGGAAAGACCGGTTCTGACTCAAGGCCGACCTTTAAAGAGGACGCATGCCAAGATCCTGCAGAGGATCTGAAAGGCAAGCGTCCGCTAGAGTTGTGACACCTCACCTGCACCTCTGCTGACCCGCGCGATTATGAGCAGCAGCATTAGCCCAACAGGCCGGGGGGAAACCATGTTTGAGATGATCCTAATTTACCCGCTCTCAGGAAGAGCCGTCAGGCAGGAGGCGGGGATAAGGACAGAGGCGGGATCTTGCGTGGTGGGCGGGGCCTGGAAGGGTCTACCCTAGCGGGCCCCACCCTCAAGCCTTCAGTGCGCGAAACCATCCGCGGTACGGCGCGGCACCGGG